>NW_008751968.1:479830-501097 GCF_000715545.1 Opisthorchis viverrini | reverse complement strand
TGATGCCATCAAAATTTGTAGGCGTAAAATTTTAAAACCAATGATATGAAAGCAAATTCACCACTGGCACGAAATTATGAATGTTTGTATCACTTTCGTGCAGAAACAGCATTTCTTTAACAAATGGCGGGAAGCAGGTGGAGCGACTGATCACAAACTTGGAGAACAACTGCAATGACCGTCTGGAAACAAGCGAGAGCATTAAGCGGCTTGTTGAGCAGTTCCCAGTCACCACGCCAGGGTGAAAACGCAGTAATTCTTCTTACCCTAGATAAATTCATTATCTCAACCACCTTTGCAAATATCCATGCGCTCCCGAGAGACTATCCTTTTTGATTAATCAAGAACGGACGATGCTCCCTGAGGAAAAGTCGTACGATAACTCCACTGTCTGACTGATTTCTCGGAGTAACCGACTAGGACCTGCAGCCACAAGTATACCGAGGCACATCTGGACTTTTAGAAATCAGGATGAGAACAATCTATGTATTGGCCGATCCCGCCACAAAATTAACAACACCTGAAGAATTCTCACGTCATTGGTTATTGGTCTGTTCGCCGATCTTGGCAGTTGGATTGAAAAAAATTTCACGATCAATCGACGTGACATCGTCAGTGCACTGATAGCGGGAGCTGAGTAGTCGATGGCATGGTCTGTTTATTGTTTACGACCTCTGTGTAAATGCTTCAACGATGCAAGAGGGCCGTGGACGGGAAAGATTAAATGGAACTCAGCTTCGGAATCGTCATGATACATCCGGGGAGCTGCTGAAAAGATAAAGAGCTGGGGCCAACTTGACGGTGATAAATGAGAATCAGCGATATGCAAGCGGTATTTAATGCGGGAAGTTGTGTGACGGCGGATACTACTGATGGGGGAATGCGAATAGAATGTAGTACTCATGTACCTCCGCTTTGATCCACTGGAATGTGGTTCATTACGGAACTTGTTGACCTGCTTTACAACATTAGTTTATAATAGCGTGATAGTCATTGAATATCCAGGGAAGGTCAAGAGGACGCTTTAAGGAAGAAAAAGATTATTCTGTTTTTAAAAAACAAGATGCATGGGAGATTTTCAGTTCCTGTCCCATTGTCTGCAACTACGGCACATGGTCTTGCGTCAGAGAGAGCCAATTATATTAATGACCAGCCAAGCGGTCAAGTGCTGAAAGTACTCGCCGGTCCGTCACGTTTTCGATTTGAAACTACGAGTAGTTTTATGAGATGCACACTGGTGATGAGTTGCAGTAGGTACGAATCGGCTTGACATTGTTTCTCAGCTGCTGGGAATAAACAGTCCTCAATTCTAAGAAGAAACCTCCAACAAAGATTCCAAAGTTTTTTCATGATATCATTCAATATGGGACGGCATCCACCACAGTTTAGTTGTGGCACCTGTCAACAGGTTGGAAAAAAATCTGAAGAGTATCCGAATCTGATCGGTTTCCAACACTGAATACCGAAAGTGCAAAAAGGTGATTACAATTATCTCTATAACGCTCAGGTCCAGTCGTATCAAACATTGATCTTAGAGCGAACCCCCGATTTTACGCGTATAAACGATGCTTATAAGGCTGCCTGAAGCCCATTATAAATTAAAGGGATGTCTGTCGGCCTCTAGCACAACAATGTCATTCAAATTGCATCGAACTAACGAGCATTCTGTCGTGATGCATCGCGCCTGGAACTGACTAAATACCGCTTTGTAACAAGTGATTTCCTCCCACTTTTTACATCCGTGTGCTTAGGTGTTGGATCCCAAGTGAAAATATCAACAGTCACTACAGCTCCACACATCGATCATCGAGGAATCCCTGAGTGAGTTGTTCAACAAGGCCGTTGACCGTGTAGTTTTCTGGAAACCCAATGAGTTACTCTACCAGTAGTGGGTGGCACAGAAGCACCAAAACGGACTGGATGCCACAGATTAGCGTATGTACATCATCTGTCACAATACAATGTAAAATTACACATGGGTTTAGAAGTCAGAAAGCCACGAGCACCAGTGAACTCGGGGGTCCATCGCGAACATTCTTACTGTTCACAAAAAGCCAACGATTCAGCGAATAATAAACAACCTTTCCTTCCGTAAGAGAATCCAGGTAGCACTGTACATCTCCATCAGATCTCGCTTATCCAGAATATTGTTCCCCCTCATGATGATTCACCAACATCAGCGTAGCACCATGTATCATCTGGGAAAAAACAATTAACCAAAGGATAAGCCCTCCAAAGTTGAATTATCCAAATGGGTGAAGGAATGAGGCAAAAATGACCTTTACACTTATTTATTTGCTGACAGCATAAATTTAAACTGTGGTTGGAAATATTTTGTCACTAAAAAAACCTTTCCCCAGCCACAAATGTTTGTAATTCAAGTCTACACTTTCAACGCTAAAATGTATGGGGTGTGAGACAGACGATGACGTCAGACGTCAGATGCAAAAGGAAATTAGTCGCTCATGGCGTTTGAAGGCAAGCCTGATGCATGCATGAGTTGAGACGTTAAATACGACGTTGTTCAAAAATAACAACCCACACGGCGATAACAGATATAGCAAAAGTCATTTTAAGGCGAGTATGATGCAAAGTAACGCAGTATGACTTCACAATCACTTCGGTTTTCATCGCGTTGCCACGTTGCCAACCATAATTGCCCTGAACGTGACAACAGGAGCAAATCTTTAGCAGAGCCCGGAGAACGGACGACAGCCTTGTAAATCACAGTCCATTGCATACATAGACGCAAAAACCTGCTTGAATCTTCATTCACAGAATGACAGTTGCAACTAATTTCACGCGGACTTACGCGTTCCCCGACGAACCAACCATGGTTTATCGCGGGTATCGAGTTATAGAACACAGCCGATTTTCGCAGGTCAAACCCCTGACAGAAAGAGCAACGCTTGACAAATGCCACATGAAGTGAATTTATACCTAACTTCCATTGCAATAAGTTATTCATTTGTTATCACCAATATGGATCTGAAAATGCTGAAATAATCTAGGCTGCGTTGGGTGACATACATTACGGAAAATTCGGATAGATCCAATATTCGTCTAATTTAAGAAGGTGAGCGGTTTGTAGTGTTTTCGCTGATGTTTCCGTATCCCGAGTAAGTAACGCGCAAGCTCCCATCATACTCAAATAAGGATAAATCCCCTTCCAGGGACAGGGTGTTCTCGCATAAAATTAAAGTCTCTTTCAGAGAGGAGGCCGGGATTACACAAACGAACACCACCGAGGCTTTTATCATCGGGATGCGCTGTATCCACACCGTCAAATTTTTGTGAACTTGTGGACTGAACATAGAATACTTTCACGTACAGTTTCGAAATTGGACGAAGTGGTCGGTTGGTACCGCACAGAAATCAACACAATGGACAGGCAAACTAATATAAGAGAAAGAATACGTGACAAGCAGCAGTCCAGTGAAACGCCGAGTGATACAACGCCCGGTTGACCACACGGTCAACGCACAACAAAAGCTGTACGATTGTTCTTGAAACGACCGCCCACCTAAAAGTTTGCTGAATACTCTTCAGTAAACTTATGCCCGTCTCACCTTTCTGAGTTCCAGTGAATGGGCGTACAATTCGACGTTCGAATAAGGCTCAAGATTGATGGGAAAATGCAGACTAAAAAATCAACGACGAGTCAACGCAACCAGGAAGAAACATGGTAACAGCTGATTCGCAAGTTCTACAGATGTGCTCCTAGGAACTCAGATACATAATCATTCCGTTCTGGACAATTTTTGGGCGATTGGCTAGAGCTATCAACCCACAGATGGCGATGGAAATTTTGTGTGCAATTTGGAAAACAGCATTCAAACAGTCCTGCACTGCACTGAACCAGATGCTGTTTGCAGCCGGGCTACATCAACTCTAGCGGACACATTCCGCTACATAACACGATTACGAAATACGCCGTCATTCGCTAGTTGGTAAGTAGTTCTACACACTGCAGGTTACGGGATCAGTTCATTTCAGTTCAGTTCAATTCAGTTCAGGTCAGTTCGGTTCATTTCAGTTCAGCTCATGTGAGTGCAGCTCACTTAGGCTCATTAGCAAATCAATTTGTTTCCCCGAGAGATGATATGATATTCCACAAGCGAATGTGCTGTACACATGCCACCTCATGTTTCAGTTGGCACGATATTCGAAACGCAGCAGTACATTTTCATAAAGGAAGCTGCGAGACAGATTATGTTGAGTCTCTTGTGAAAACAAAATTGATCCTCAAATGACTGTAATTCTTGGAAACATTCCAATTCGGTTCCAAATAGGACGAGTGCAAAGGTTACCATGGCCAGGCGCTCTCTTAAGTGGCACTATCAGGAATTGATCCAGACTGTTCTATGCGCGTTAGTGAACACGAATCAACCTTGGTCGTGCCTCGTAAAATGCCTGAGGACTAATGACATTCGGGCGTGCTTCTATGGCGTGCATGGACACTCATCTGCATTTGCTAAATTGGCTGAGTGATTGACTGGTCCGGATTATAACTGGGTTTCTTGTTGAGATTTACTAATGGAGTTTTAAGGTGGCCGTAGGTTCCGGGTGCATTGAGATTGCTTCTAGAACCTGACGTTTAAAATAGAATACTCTTATTCGCACATTATCTTCGTTTCAAGGGGACTCAGATGAACCCAAGTCGATTTCTCGTGTAAACCGGTCTCTTACAAATGGATTGTGAATCAAATAAATTTAGGCATTCCGTCCAACCGTTAGAACTTTAATACGAGATAGATTGATGCTGGATTCTAGGTTACAACAGGCGCTCTGTCAGAGGCCTCCATTGGATTGAAAGCATTGCTACGACAGATCTCGAGATAGCTCAACGATTCGGGTGCGAACTCACTGATCGGGGGGTCAGCGGTTCGAGCTTCACCCTGAAAATTCGACTGCTCTCGTCTGCAAACCCGAAGTACCTAAAAACTTCTGCTTCCCTCGAATGGCACGGTACAACGCCTGAATTATTATTCCTTGTTGTTCTTATTGTACGGAATCCCGTATTCACGTGGACAAAACAAGCATACTGGCCAGAGACATTCCAAAAGGTCGTACTAAATGTGCACCGATGCTGAAAACCTTTTTGGCCAGTGATTGCTGAAACCAATGATTGGAAATTAAACGTATCCATATTGTAGAGGTTTTATCGCATGTACACTGGTAAGTGAGAAGGGGTCGAAAAACGGAGCAAATGAGACGTGATTGGAGGAAATTCTGAAGTTCATTCACTTATTAGTTGAATTGCATTTAAACCGAGAGGTGTTCAGCGAAAGTACGGAAAGTACGTTGGAGTTGTATAAGACCTCAAATGACTGTAATTCTTGGAAACATTCCAATTCGGTTCCAAATAGGACGAGTGCAAAGGTTACCATGGCCAGGCGCTCTCTTAAGTGGCACTATCAGGAATTGATCCAGACTGTTCTATGCGCGTTAGTGAACACGAATCAACCTTGGTCGTGCCTCGTAAAATGCCTGAGGACTAATGACATTCGGGCGTGCTTCTATGGCGTGCATGGACACTCATCTGCATTTGCTAAATTGGCTGAGTGATTGACTGGTCCGGATTATAACTGGGTTTCTTGTTGAGATTTACTAATGGAGTTTTAAGGTGGCCGTAGGTTCCGGGTGCATTGAGATTGCTTCTAGAACCTGACGTTTAAAATAGAATACTCTTATTCGCACATTATCTTCGTTTCAAGGGGACTCAGATGAACCCAAGTCGATTTCTCGTGTAAACCGGTCTCTTACAAATGGATTGTGAATCAAATAAATTTAGGCATTCCGTCCAACCGTTAGAACTTTAATACGAGATAGATTGATGCTGGATTCTAGGTTACAACAGGCGCTCTGTCAGAGGCCTCCATTGGATTGAAAGCATTGCTACGACAGATCTCGAGATAGCTCAACGATTCGGGTGCGAACTCACTGATCGGGGGGTCAGCGGTTCGAGCTTCACCCTGAAAATTCGACTGCTCTCGTCTGCAAACCCGAAGTACCTAAAAACTTCTGCTTCCCTCGAATGGCACGGTACAACGCCTGAATTATTATTCCTTGTTGTTCTTATTGTACGGAATCCCGTATTCACGTGGACAAAACAAGCATACTGGCCAGAGACATTCCAAAAGGTCGTACTAAATGTGCACCGATGCTGAAAACCTTTTTGGCCAGTGATTGCTGAAACCAATGATTGGAAATTAAACGTATCCATATTGTAGAGGTTTTATCGCATGTACACTGGTAAGTGAGAAGGGGTCGAAAAACGGAGCAAATGAGACGTGATTGGAGGAAATTCTGAAGTTCATTCACTTATTAGTTGAATTGCATTTAAACCGAGAGGTGTTCAGCGAAAGTACGGAAAGTACGTTGGAGTTGTATAAGATACGGTGACCCGAGAAATGGTAGAACTTGAATACGAAGAAGCTTGACATTGGATTCTAGGTCTTAGAAGGCACACTTAGATAAGTAATGGGGACTTGTCCTGATCTCATGCATTAGGTCTGTGAGAGTACGCAACTGGCTCTTTAGCCCCGTTGGATAAACCTGCGTTAGATTGCTTCGGCGGAGTGCCATAGACAGAGTTTTTCTCCTTACTTCTTACCATCTGCTGTTGGGGAGGAATGGCGTGCGAAGCCAATTAGGTGTTTATATGGATGACAGANCGTTCAGGTTGTTCGAGATGTTGTCTGTTTGCCTCTTCATACGGCCAGTACGATATCTGCATGTCACCCTCCCTTAATGCATCTTTTTGCTTTCTTCTATGGCGCTGAATGTGAAGAGGGGTTAAATGCGTTCGTCCGTTCGAGAGTCTGATATTCCCTGAAAATTTACGGCATTTAGTTCGTCTGGGTCACAATGAAGTAGTCAGGTAGTTTTCTTTCATTCATCATTTCAATGTCCCGGTTAAATATGCAATTATTTCAACGCTTCCACAAACTATCCTCTTTTTGATGCACGGTAACTGACCAACCTCTCAAAGGAATAATCGAATGATACCTCCAAATCCTGACTGGTTTCTGGGACGACCCGGTTAAGATCTGTATCGACAATTACGCAATTTCTCTTTTATACACTTGACAGATGTGGAAAATGTACAAGGTAGACCTGGAATTTGAGAAAACATGGGTTGCAACACCCTAAAGTTTGGCCTATCCTGCTAGTTCTCGTTGCCGGAGGATACCACTCAACGATACAGCGCCCATATCTACAATCGGTAGAGTATACGGCACAAACCGAGTCACTTCTTGTTCGCCGTGATCACGGACTGCGACCATATCGTGAACTAACGACCTATTCATAAGCATAATCACAGCATGGCCAATCACCATGTGGCAGTCACGGAGGCCCGTTCGAATGAGCCGATGCTACAGGTAGAGTATGCCCGGCCACACTTTTTTGTTCAGAATAAGCACATTCGCAGGTATTCCTGTTCATCTGACTGTAACCCCGTTTTGCAGCCGTACAAGATATATCCATATGGGCTAAGGCATTTACCGAGCAAATTTCAGAGTCATTTTTCGGCACACATTCAACCAGGTGTCGACCGCATTCTCCTAACTCCAATCGGTTGATCTATCGATCACTGTCGCGAACAATAGGTCAAAGTGTGATTCCCAGGGTACGATTCATCGGTCAAGGGTGAGAAGTTAACAACCCATTAAATTGTTATCAACAAAAAGGAATATTCCCGTTTCGTTGACATCAGGGCCTCCTTCCGGTAACAACCAGTGGTAGTGAGAGAACACCTGTTGCAATGTGTTTAGCCAGCAGCCATAATAAATCAACATGCTTTAACAATGAGCGAAGAAGTAATGCGTCACTCCATGGCCAACCATGGGGTTGACCAGTATACAACCGCAACTGAACAATTGCGGACTACGGGACAGGAGAGCGAAACTCTATCTATCCGTCTTCTTGGATGTGTCTTCTCGAACTTCCTGGATATTCACCAACTATCAGGAAATGATAAACGAATGCGGTGAAGCAATTCCACAAATTCAGTAGTAAACCATTTTTCATTAGATGGAGGCGGAATAATATGCAAACCACATACCATCCGCATTCCACAATACAATCGGTCCGTTATTTTGGCCCCCGAGGCTGATCTTTTTGGCAGGTCCTCCGGTGTATGATGTCATTCGCGAAGATGATTTGAAACTACTCTATCCGATTCATGGTCGTCTTGAATTACATGGACGTTCACCCGGTTGTCAGCCACGACAAACGGGCCTCACCATTGACTACCCAGCTTCCGCGTTTCCAGTCCCCCCTTCCAGAATTCTCATGATCATTCCCCTAGACCCTTTCGCCTGTGGAGAATGGCGGTGCTTCTCTACTTGTGGTTTACTCTCTTGTCTTCTTCTGAACGACGGGCAAGTTTTCTCCAGCTCCCCTCTTCTCTCCAAACTACTCCGAAGACAAACGTAGTGCCGGCCACTACCCAGTTTCCTGATGAACCACCGGCCACAACCCAGTTTCCTGATGAACCAGAAAGCGCCGATGTCGACCGTACGTCAACATGAACGTTGGCTTATCTGTAGTTTGCCGTATGGAGGGACGATGGGCTAGCAACTCCATCGGCATCAGTCAGCTCCTTTGGCCCCAGCCACTTATTATTCGTTCGATTATGGTGCCGTCCTTATTTCTCTTACGTGTAGATTCTGCAAGTAACTCCTTTAACCCTTCGCTGTCAAGCCGAGTCCTGTGATCGGTAAGGATCTTTTTCGCAATCCGTGTTTCGCTATGGTGTGACGCATTACTACTCCGTTCATTGATGAAGCCAGTTGACTCTTTACAGCTGCCGGCTTGACACGTTGCAACAGGTGTTCTCTCACTACGATGGTGTAGAGATTCCCAATGGCTATAATCGGAAGGAGGCCTTGGCGTCATCGGAACGGGAATATCTGTGTTCGTTGATAAATATTTAATTGCTTCTTAGTCCCTCGCCCTTGACCGATGAGTCGTATTCTGTGTATCACACATTGACCTACTTGTTCGCGGCAGTGATGGATAGATCAACCAATTGGGATTAGGGAAATGCGGTCGAAAACTATTCGAATCAGCATCGGAAAGTGGGTAACACATATAGCTATATATACATATATATACATATATATATACCCATATATACAGATAAAAAATGCCCTGGCGAATATATTTGACGTGATTATGTCCACAAGCGGCTTTATGATCGCAGATTTCTTTATTTACTGACCAAAAAACACAATTTTCCGTGTTGCGATCTCAGGAAGACATTCTTCACTATTCTGCTAATCGATTTAAATATGAGCGACCTTCGTAACCGGGTACTACCGACAAGACCGGTCAGGTGGATAGATAGCCAAGATGCTTAGAAAATAGACCAAAGGACCGAAAAGATTCAGTTGTAGGTAAGAAGCGAGCGGAACTAAAAACAGTATTCACACTAATGGAAACCGTCAAAGGCACTCCAGTCACATTCGCAAATATACGCAAGGCAACCCTACTGGATCCGCTGCTGAGTCAAATAAAGAAGTATCACCTCTCGAAGTTGCCTTCAAACGATATAAACGAAGACTTGCCTCATCCTTATCAAACACGACCGACACCTCCCTTTGTTGATGGTTGTTTGTTGCTCGCGTAACGCGTCCGCGTGCCAGATTTGCAGCAATGGCTTGCTTTATACCAGTTTTATTAAGGAAATGCCGGCTGAACTCAATGATCTGAAGTTGTTTGTCGACCTCATATAGAGTCCCTTGTTGCATACAAGCCTACAGCGAAATAAGAACTCTCGAAGGATGAAGGCTACAAGTTTCCTGCGTTGATACTCTGTGAAATCATGACAACACAAGCACTCCATGTTTATACACCCTAACCTCTTCACTTACATTGAGAGTAACTGGAAGACTGAAACGGATTTCATAATACCAGGAAACTTCCAAAAAATTCAAACCACACCGGAATCGCAATAGAAAGAACGTCGGGGAAGTTGACAAAACCAGTTGATATTCGGATGCTGAAGTAATCAATCAGACCAGCATCTTAGAACGTATGATGCTGCGCACAGTTTTCAATCACTCGCCGCCTACATCACATCCGTTTCGTGATGCAGTGACTGATACCGTAGTAAGTTTGATATATAAACATCCAGACGGATCAGGCTTCACCACTGAGGTGGTGCGCTGATGATCGACTGTTACTGATGTTGATCGCACTTTAAAGCTACATACCAAAAATGTCCGAATCATAATAACTGTTGGTATCCCGAATCTTGGAACATCGAAATCCATTTTATTCGCGACGGTATAGTGTATGGTAGCAGGGAATATTATGGATGTTAAAACGTCTGAGGGGCTGAAACCATCAAAGGAACATTTTTCATGCCCAACATCTTAGTACGAATGCGGGTACTTCCAAAGCTGTGTTTTATAAATTCTGTTACATCTAGTAGAAAAAAACCTCACTTGATCATTTTGCTGGTCGCGCCTTAAGTCGCCCAATGAAGAAACAGGTGAACGTTTCGTTAAGAACTGCTGCCCAGTAGTGTGATATGCTTTCCGTTAGAGTGGATGCAGCGACAATCATCCTAAAATCACAGAAACCAAACTGCGTATTAACGTGCTGACGATCTTCTCAAATGATGACTTCGCAGACGGAAGATTAAATCATCTGGTAAAACTGTTCTCCCTTCAATCTGCTTATGAAGACGTTGGGTCAGTTCCAGTTGAGATTCCGCCAAATCAGTGAATCCAGCGTATACCGCCAAGCCGGGAATCTCTGACAAATATCGCAACTCACGAATCTGCACGAATATTCGAACGTGCAAGCTTTCGAAGACCAAGCAGTATTTCGGCTGCCAATTTGTATGCCGATGCCCGCCGTGTAGATCCCAGCTCCAAAAATTATGGCTCTGAGCGGCTGAAAATAAGATTATTGACAAATGTTCTGATTACCGTATAAACTTGCCTAATGGAACTTTGGGAATGGCTATAGTGACTGCCAAAATAAAGTCACATTACGTACTAGTTTTTTCCCAAAAATTCCCATTTATAATAAGAACACTGATGGGTTGACGAAAATGTTTTCGGCAAAGTGTTTTCAAGTCATACAGTTGCAAAGGTTAGGAGAGCGGTATTAAACATATTTGAATGCTTCTCGTGCAAATCGACAGGGAATCGAGTGAAATGACATTGGCTGCCTATCAAAGACCAGTTTTTCTATCTACATGCGGCCATTATGCATGCCTTTTTTCCCTGTGCAATCCACGGTAATTGGATTGTGTTATGAAACCATTAAGAATATGAGAAAGAAGAGTTGTAACACTAATGTAACCACAAAAATCTGATCAATAAATGCAATATGACGGTAGGATTAGACTTCAGTCCAAAGCACAGAAACAATTGTGTTTCCCCTGCCGTTCACCTAGCCTCTCCTGGTGTACCCCAGTGCTACAAATGAGCAAACAACCGATCGCCCGCGACATCTTTGGATGAATCGTATGAGCTCCCTTCTACAGAAACCCCTAGCTTGTGCATCACTCAATTGGAGCAGGCCCATCCAAGTCTCTGGGAATGGAGGACCGTCAAGAGGGCAACCGTTATGGGCTGTCCGTCAAGTGTCCACCAACCGGTTTGCTCCGCCTGACATTTAGGTTACAAAATTTTCACTGTAACCAGCACACGAAGTCTTAACACCGCGGAAGGCTCACGCCTAATGAAAACTTGTAGATCTAACAGTTGGGGTAGACACCCATTCACTTCTTTCATTTTTACAAGAAAATTTTCTGTTCAAACCATAGATTCACAAAAAAATTGAAGTTGTGCGAACAACTCAACCAGATAAGGCGCTCCTCTTTGGTGCTTGTTTGTGCTTTTTCAGCCCCCTCTCTCCAAGGGACCCTTATTCTTTAGGAGAAGGCCCTATCCCTGGACGAGAATTTACTTTTCTTTGAGTCCGAATTTATAATCCTGGACGTCACCTACCTTAAACCAGATGATTTCACTATTTCGAGACCCAAACTGGTGGTTGCTAAGGGATACGTTGTCGCAATGCTAGTTAGGTACGAATTAATTTCATGTGGCTCTGATAAAGCGTCCCATTTTCTGTTAGAGTTTTGAGCTGCTTAAATACGGCGAGCTCTGTAACCGGAAACCTGCAATAGAATATGGTTGGTTCGTCGGAGATAACACATTAGACTTCGCTTAATTTGTTGACAGTGTCATCTTGTCAATAAAGATTTTAGCGTTGTTCTGCATCTTTGTAGGCAATGGGTTCTGATTTTCTGACATACTGCTTATACGGTTCATTTAGAGCAATATTATTCTTTGTTCACAGCGCCACCTTTAAATCCGCTATAGCCGTGTATGGTGGGATCATGTGGGTCAGCCGGGCTCCTGGTCTGGGGAATTTGAGTAACTCAAGTGACTCCGTCTTTTCTCATCGTCGTCATCATTGTCATCATCATCACCATTAAAGTCAGCACTGAATACATGCTCATGTTGTTGCATTTTTATCTTTTATTGCGCTGATACTTTGCGCCGTGTCAGCGCAATAAAGGTTGTCCAACCTTATTATTTTCTTGTGCATCGGACTCGCGAGCAAAAGGCGTTATCCGCTTACTCAGTTTTGCACCATCTGACATCACCCTCTGTCTCCTGCCCCATATATTATGCGGCGGTTCGGCCGTGGAACGGTTGATAGAATCAACCGGTGATTTCGTGAATGGCAAATCTATGTCACTATTGAAACGTTTTTGTTTGGGGACAGGACTTGTCCCAATCAAAGTCCACATTTATTTTTCAAGCAGAGAAATCTGTGCTGAGGTCAATGTCACCTCATTCCATCGTCCATTTAGAATACTGAAGAGGGTGAGTGTACGGGTGTGCAACAGAGACTACAATCGAAGGAAGTGTAATAGTCAGAGAGAGAGTTTCAATAGTCCCTGCATGTCCGCGTGAATCTCATTCCAGGATAAAGCAAAAAACTCTGGCTGCAGCATTTAGGTAAGTGATCTGGTTGCAGTCGCAAATTTGGATCTGAAAATATTGTGAAATATCTTGGATAATCCAGATGACGTCCGAAAATGGATATTCAAATTCATTGGTTTATTAACACACTTTATCGGTGTAAGTAGTTTATGGTGACTCGGTTAGAGCTTCGCAACCTGATACTGATCATACTCACAGAAGAGTGAACCCACGTCTAGAGACAAGTCTTCCTCGTATAAAATTAGAGTTTCTCTCAGGAAGGTTGCCGAAAGTCTCTCAAACGTATTATAACAAGCAACCCAGGGTCTGGTTAAGCGGTAAACATGACCAATCCCTATATGCACACCAGAACATTTACCCCAAACTTCGTTTGAAACATACGAAAATTTTGTCGAACTTGACGGTATTTATCCGAAGCCTCAAAATCACCTAAACATGTTGCAGCCTTTTGTGATTTTCTTCAAACTCACAAATGCCTCGTGGATTACTGTTGATGATATGGCTCGTATTCAATCTCGTGAAGGTTTTCAACAATGATTGCCCCAAACCGACAACAAGAGCATTTCTTCAGCGGAGCAGAACAAACGATACCCTTGACAATCAGACCCCTTTTGGTACCAAGTAGCAGCACCACGCTAAACTCCTCATCGCCAGAATGACGGCGGAAATAGGTTCAGCCCGTACTTATGTGTCCCCCGGCGAACCATCCAAATGCTATCTCGATTACCCAGTTTTCGAATACGGCCGATTTTCGCACCTCATATCTCTGACAGAAGGTGCGATACTTGACCCATGCCACATGAACGTAGTTGCTATTTCAATAGCATTTTTATAACTTATCTCGATGAAATCACTGAAGTAATCTGGTGTCAACTAGGTGATGTCCACGACTGAATCCTCAAATTGATCCCCATAATTATCTACCTAATCACGGTAAGTAGTTTGCAGTGATTCGGTTGATATTCCGGTACCAAGCGCAACAGGTGCACACACGATCATCAAATTCACCGAACAATAAATCCGTGTCCACCTCAGTAATTCATTCAGCACTGCAGTTGCCACAGATCGCACGCCAGAAATACTACAAAATATCCCTTTTTATATCGATCGGCATTATCCGCCTTAAATCTTTAACCTAAATGAAAGAATTTTTTTCATCGAAACTGTGAATTCACTCACACGTTGTTGATTGTTACCAGTATAGGTGATGAGTATTGCCTTTTATTTATGGGAATCACGGGTAAATTCACCCTGCCACCGTCAGTGTACTGCAGTGAACCCCGATCGGTGAAGTTCACACGTTCCCCAGGCAGAACGATAATCATGTATTCTGCGACAGACCCAGCGAAATATGACTACAAGTGAAAATCCTATAGGCAAAATCCGATTGGCGACAATGACCGTATTCCACCCTGGAGGTAATCTGACGACAAAAATTGAAACGTTCCATTCCAAAAATATTCAACAAATTCCATTTTCCTGATGTAAGTAGTGTGAAACACCTGCGTACCATGCTTTTACCCCACTTTGCCATATTCAGAGCTTCTAGAATCTTTCCGTCATCAACGACACCTCTAATGTCTTAACTCTATCGGGAATACTTTGTACGAACAGCCCAAGCTGGTGTTCAAAAATTTTAGGGCTTATCCCCTCCGGGATACATGAGGCTTTCAGGCATCTTACAATTGGCATGTCGTCACAGAATACCAGCAACCACGTCTCTATATCTTGTACCTGAACATCTAAGTTGAGTTTCAAATTTTAGGTCTCTCGGTAACCTCGCTCCTAAATGAATGTCACCTAGAAAGGTTCCTACTGTGCCATTTCTATCATCATTGATTTTCGAAGAGCATGGTCACAAACATAAACATTGCATACAGGCGACGAATGCGAAAGGTTAGCAGGAGAATGTGAGATGATAGAGGGGAACGTCTCAAAGGAATTCAAGCTACCAAAAATTCTAGTCAGATAAGATGAGTCCCAGCGTGTTTGAAAATTTTGGTATGGAAACACGCGTCTGAAGACAAACGCCAGGTGAATGGACACATAATGTATGTTCTTCATAGCGTGGTTAGCGCAAGCACAATCAAGAAATCAGGCACACCGGGCATAAATTGTATATCATCCTGGGTCTGGCGTAAGATTTAATGGCAAAAATCTACATTCAGCGACATATACCAGGCGTAAAACTGTCAACATTACGCAGACAGCTCACAATGGCAAGCAAACACAAGTCGCCCACCATGACCTTAGGAAGACCCAGTCCAATGTGAGCTTTGGAAGATTGAGGAAAGCAGATCTTCCGATGAGAGATGATCACCGTTTGGTGGACCAAACAGTTGGCAACACAACCGGTTGCACTTGCGGCTGAGATTATAGCGAGGGAATATTCATCAGGACCCCACTTCTGCTTCTCATTCTACACAGTAGATGTCCCGGAGCGGCAGGACTTGTCACGATCCCATGATGCCAAACTGCAAAAACCGGGCAAGCGTCAGAAGGTCAACAATAGCAAGCGAGCTGTCAGCACTGGATTTCAAGAGTAACACGGCGCAATCAAGGGTTTGCTCAAGCCGGATGTTGTAGTCGTCGGCTTCCGACGAGAATGCTATCATTTGGGCGGACGGTTGATGATGATTCGTCATGTTTTGCTTGCCAGTTTATTTAGNTCAGGCATCTTACAATTGGCATGTCGTCACAGAATACCAGCAACCACGTCTCTATATCTTGTACCTGAACATCTAAGTTGAGTTTCAAATTTTAGGTCTCTCGGTAACCTCGCTCCTAAATGAATGTCACCTAGAAAGGTTCCTACTGTGCCATTTCTATCATCATTGATTTTCGAAGAGCATGGTCACAAACATAAACATTGCATACAGGCGACGAATGCGAAAGGTTAGCAGGAGAATGTGAGATGATAGAGGGGAACGTCTCAAAGGAATTCAAGCTACCAAAAATTCTAGTCAGATAAGATGAGTCCCAGCGTGTTTGAAAATTTTGGTATGGAAACACGCGTCTGAAGACAAACGCCAGGTGAATGGACACATAATGTATGTTCTTCATAGCGTGGTTAGCGCAAGCACAATCAAGAAATCAGGCACACCGGGCATAAATTGTATATCATCCTGGGTCTGGCGTAAGATTTAATGGCAAAAATCTACATTCAGCGACATATACCAGGCGTAAAACTGTCAACATTACGCAGACAGCTCACAATGGCAAGCAAACACAAGTCGCCCACCATGACCTTAGGAAGACCCAGTCCAATGTGAGCTTTGGAAGATTGAGGAAAGCAGATCTTCCGATGAGAGATGATCACCGTTTGGTGGACCAAACAGTTGGCAACACAACCGGTTGCACTTGCGGCTGAGATTATAGCGAGGGAATATTCATCAGGACCCCACTTCTGCTTCTCATTCTACACAGTAGATGTCCCGGAGCGGCAGGACTTGTCACGATCCCATGATGCCAAACTGCAAAAACCGGGCAAGCGTCAGAAGGTCAACAATAGCAAGCGAGCTGTCAGCACTGGATTTCAAGAGTAACACGGCGCAATCAAGGGTTTGCTCAAGCCGGATGTTGTAGTCGTCGGCTTCCGACGAGAATGCTATCATTTGGGCGGACGGTTGATGATGATTCGTCATGTTTTGCTTGCCAGTTTAGCGCCCTTGACCTGCTCTTGATGCTGATCAACCAGGGAAATACCGCCTTAGTCTCGTGAACAGCGCAGCGAGAGTGCCACAAGATGGATATAAATTGTTAGCTAGGCGCAAGAGTGACTGTGACTCTTGTTGCGACCAATGGGTAGCGGAATCCTTCACTCGGCCAAGCTTATCTACATTATGCTGGGTGGGGTATGCGTCCTGGCAATGTTGGCTTGGGCTACACTTCCTCGGAAAGTGCGGGTACAATTAGCGGAGGCTAACTGGGTAACCATGTTCGTACCAAAATTTTCGTTGTCGGGAATTGTTGGTAAACTACCAACCAAACTTTCGAGTTTTCACTTCGGATGGGGGTTTTGCCAGAAAAAAATCGCATTATATAACTACATACTAACTTAATTTAGAATGTGTAAACCGTGTTTGGCGAGCAACGTCAAGTCTGATTTCAAGATTTAATTTCAATTGAGCGAAATTCGAGGACTGTGCCTATCTCATTGACCCCAAGTAGCGTAAGAATCCTGTTTTCCTGTCAAAGCTTTTCCAGCGACCTTCTGATTAATGCGTTGGTTTTCGAAGCTTTACGATTTCTGAGTCGCATTATCAGTTTGTCGACAATATGACTTACCATTCCACACCTTTTTGATAAAGATCCAGTTGTTCTGTTGTCTAACCCCTCAAAATTGCGGTCTACTTGACGACTTCAGCGAAAGACAATGAGGCAAGCTGATCTGCTTCTTGTCTTTACATGGGTGTTTGTCTAGCAAACGAATACACGTATGCCTGCATAACAGATTCGGAACATGTTAGTTTTATCATAACCTGCGCAGATAAAATTATGAGTTTGTGTATTCTTAATGAGGTAGCAACACTGTCTCAGTAAATGTAATTCTTCGGATGACCGTGTACACAGTTATGTTTGGTTGCCAATAAAAACTACTGACATCTACGAACACGCGGCCCAAAGTTCTGTTCTGCCTTCTGGAACACCTTGCTCACGTGCGATGCCGACATGGGCTGCTCAGCCTCCCCTAGTCTTGCATACATAGTCTTGAATACCTCTCAGTATCTGGCTTAAGCAACAACATATTATTTGACGGGCCCGCCGTCGTCACCTTGCCTACTCATTCCAAACCTGAAAATCAGAATACAGACTGAACCTGATGAGCAACATATTGGGATGTACATTTTTGGGTTGGTTTAGCTTCGATCGAGATCAGAAAGATTACATCGTTGAACGGCCCCGTACTTGACATTTCAGCCCGCAAGTGACTTCTCACCACCACTACCACCTCCACAAAAATCAGCTCCAGTCCGAACGCCACCGCCACCACCAAATTTGTTTTCACCCATGAAGAACTTTTCTCTGAAATTTCAGCAATCTCGACCGGCGGCCCCAAAATAATGAAACAATTAGTTGGGTGTCAAAAAAATTCTCACTGACTTTCCGATCAGGTCCGCATCTGGCGTCGCAGAGGAAAATGTAACAAATTATCAAAAGTCTGACTGTTATCCGTATAGCTAGCCCTCTAAAATAGATATCTGATTCCCACTGACACTGATTAACGACACTTAAAATGTATGCCTTTGTATCGATATTATTGGAGTTTTTGTTCGCATTTTCGATCAAGATCGCTGAGTGTGTGTCTGGGCTTCAGGCGCATCGGAAGTTATTTAGTCCCGGAAGTCAGCCAGGTGAAACTCGTTCTTTCAATTCTAGACAATGGATTATTTTTATGTCATTGGCATCAACCACATCTGAAAACATTCACATATATGCAGTTGTGAATGGTCAAACATCTGGTCGGACCCGTACAAATAGTAGCCAGTCAATTTTTGCTTCCTCGGATTTGGGAGCTTTTCTAACTCACTCTGTCGAACAAAACAAATGAGCACCGCCGATTGTATAGACGAAATCCAAGTTTACTTGCAGTCCTGTCGATTTCGTGCATAGTAGAACCTCAAATCTGTTATGTGGGAGCAAGCGAATCGATATTTTTCTGGCGAACAAATACATGCACGATTGGATTAGAGATTCGGAACACGTAAGTTCTATAAAAGATGTTGCCGATAAACCTCTCAGTTGTAGATAAATAGTCCGGTGAATATCGGCAGCCAGCGATAGTCCGGACGCTCCAACGGGAGAAGGCATTCGGCGAACACTGGATGAGGATCGACTTTTGTTCAATCAGAGCTCGTCTTGGTGCTGGACCAGCAAGCTGCTCAATTTTCTGGCCACTCGAGTGCGAGATAGGCTCTCTTGGCGTAACAGGGCCTAACACCAAACTGTAGAGTGGTATCGGTGCGGAATCATGCCAGTTTGCGTATAGCTGTGACCTAATGCCTTACGGTTACCTCATACTTTCACGCGAGTCCCATTAGGAAATGAAATTGGCGTCAACGGGAACTCAACTGAATTACAGCAGAATCCCCCGTATATGATGTCGTTCACACGAATGTGGCGTAAAAGGCAGTTCATTGGTCGTTGGAACATGAAGCTGATGTAAAATCGGATATCCTGCCCACCTGGTGGGACCTAAATAGGGCAAAATAGGTTGTTGGTTGTCGAGGAGTTTTCAGTAACCCATTGAATATTTTCTATTTACATAACGTCGTGTATTATCTCAAGCCAAATAGCCGGTCCTTGACAGCACATTCTGTAAAAGTATATTACAAATTAGATATTGAACTGTCATTCACTTCAGTGCTGATGAATGTTACACACGTTCGTCCCTTCCTTTATCGACTGATGTAGACGAGGGTTACTTGTTCGTGCCAGAAAATTGTCACTCGACCCAACTGCAAACACTGCAAATCCAGCCGCACTGCTCGGCACACAGTCCCAAAACCATATTTTCCAGTTTCCAACACTCGGCAACCATCGGGGAAGTCACAGGAATATTTGATCAGGAGCGTTTATCTATTTTAGGTCACGGCGGGTAAATTCATGGATGTATTAAAAGGCTGGAATTTTAGCGTTCCACTTTTTGTGATTTCCGAAATGCAGTTTTGCATGGTCAAATATATGCTCGGACTCGTAAAATATGAGTTCGGTCGTCGATCTTGTTCTGCTTGGATTCAGGAGTTGTTTTCACTCACTCTGTTGAATAAAACCAATGAACGCCACTGATTCTATATTCGGAATCCAACTTCAGTTGAGGACCGACGACTGGTTGTGTGACAGTCCCTCAAAACCCTATCAAAATTCACCGAACATACTCTCTACCTGACACGCCCAAGGAAAGAGGCGCGGGCGTACGGGGACAATCCGGGCAGCCTAGGGAACGTTTATTCACCCGCAAACCATAAATATCTCATCCGCTTATTTATTCACTGTTTGCACATAGAACCGCGAAATCGGAAATCGCGTTTTGTTCGCGCCTGTTTCCTTATCAACAGATGCTCCGTACGCTGACCCAGAATAGACGTTTCTATACATATCTCCAGTTCCTGCAAGCAGGTCTATTTCATTTGTAGTTGGATACAAACAACATGGATTGTTGGGCCCTCTTAAATAGGGTCGTATTAGTTGGCGTTCTGCTCTATTTCACCGTTGCCACCGGGGAAATTTTGTCTCATGTTCTGTTCAGTCGCTATTCCATAGAGCCTCATTCTGAGGTCTCGCTTGTCTTCACAATAATCTGGAGTGAATAGTTCCCGGGCTCCCTTCCCAGAACACTGTTTAACAATCGCAGAATTCTGAACCCACCTGCCAAAGGGTAATGCATTAGTAGCATTTTAGAGTAGTAGGTAGTAACTACGGATTTTCTGCCGCATATCACGGATATTGTACCATGCCATGACACGCTAGCTTCTGGGAAACTCATTTTTTGTACGAAATATATCTTTAAGCAGATTCGGAAGAGTTTTTTTTTATTTTTCATATTTCGATCCTGCTTGTTTCTATTCTGAAGTCGTACGACAATTTATCCTAGGTGACCTCGATATTATTTCTTCCCTTAAATCTTTCGTGGCATTCCAACACTGTAGTTTGGAAGCTGTTCCTATTGCATTCATTCTCAGATTGCGTCAGTCCTCACAACAGCCTGGAATGAACAGTTCTCGCATTTGCCCGGCCAGATCACTCATTTTTGAATAGAGCAGGAGCATTTTATTGACCACCGTATGGAGTTTTCCCTGCCTGCAACGTATAATACATCCTGGTGTGGCAAGCTAGTTCCCCTTAATCTACCTTTTCAGACAGAATAGATCGTTGGGCATATGCAGAAAGAATAGCGTTATCATTTGCAATATTGTGGTTTAAATCTTTTATAGCTTGAAACTTGGTTAACTGGACACATTTTTATCGTAGGTGAGCTGGACTTTGTTTCTTTCCTTTGATTTCTGCGCTACGTGGTTCACTCTACTACGTTAGCCAGGTTCCTATATGTATTACGTATATGTTATTACGTGAATGGGCAGTAAGGTGGATGAAAGCTTCTCTAATCCTAAGCTGACAAACTTCGGGATTTCTGATCCCGCATGTAATTAAGAATAAAAAGAAGAGATAATATTTATAATAGGTAATCAAAGTCAATAAACCTCCTGCACAATAGCAAAGGTTTGTCATCAGAAAGAGCATTTATCTAAAATCCTCAGAAAAAATCGGGCTACGGAACGACGCGGAT
>NW_008751968.1:466458-479591 GCF_000715545.1 Opisthorchis viverrini | reverse complement strand
TATATATATATATATATATATTATGCGGAAAAACGACAGCAGTACATCGACGCTGGTCACTTCACACAGCGGCTCGACCAGAGTCAATTCAAACCTACGCACGACTCACCGTACGGGAAAAGTCTGAGCTTGATATCGTTTGGATTATAAGACAAAAAGCAGATTTCAACAAACTCGGTCGAGACCCGCATTTAACAGACTTCTATCCTACAAAACTCGACAGCATCCACTACAACTTATCAACCAGGGAACTCGATAAGTCCCTTTATTTTTTTTGAGAAACAACCGCACCCGGTAGTCGCTATGCATGACATGTATACTTTGGTCCGGCGCATTGGGCGATCAGGCGTCCACCATGACCTGTGTTCGACGTGATGAGAAAGCATTAAGTGACTGTGGTCCACAAAATTTGATGACGGAACATTTGGAAATCAAACCTCACAACAGCAGCGGGAAAATTTAAAGTCTCAAAATTAAGGTTAGTTGAAACGATGCTCCACAAATTGGGAATTCACACCCAGCCACAAATTAAACGAAGTAGTCCTCTGTCGATCCTGCCGCGAACAGAATAGCGGGGTTTCATTGCAATGCAGAATCCACCTTTGGCTCGAATTAAGGTTCCGACGATACGAAGGCGTGTTTCGGACGTTATTTACGGACTTGGATGATAGTTAGATTTCACAACTGTTACTTCGGAAACTCGGGACAAGAGAGCATGAAAATTTTATTAATTTTATTCCCGCCAAAGCTTCTAAAACGTTTCCTTTAATGATATGTTTGGCGAAAAATCTTCTTCACTTAAGGTTCCCTGCAAATGCTTGAAGCTGGTGAAACCGGACAGTGAGGAATATCTTAGGTATCCAAGCGCAGTGAACCGTCAGTGTGCGGGTTTCAAACTCGGGGGAATTACAGAGGCTCAATTCAAATGTTCCATCTTTATATGCTGGCTACAGCCAACAGGAGATGCCGATATCCGAAATCGATTTTTAAGCAAGTTTGAACAGGGTGTATCAATGAATCATCAAACGGTTACCACAGAGTGCCAACGTGTGCTTGATCTCAAGCACGATACAGCCGTTATAGAACGTGTTAATCTATCTCATTGCGGTCGTATGCGCACTGTTATGAAAAGTCAAAGTCCAGGTGCGGAGGAGCATTTGGTGGAGACCAGTAAGCCAGCTGCGCTCTTCTGTCAGTGGCATGAATGGCAGTTCTTCCGTTTCTGCGTTTTCAAATAGCACCATTGTCAGATGTGTCTCAAAAATGGACACAAAGAAAAGTGTTGCTGCACAAACTTATGTTAACAAAGCAACAGGCCATTCAAGCGAACATTGCGTCTTCCAAAGCCGCATACCTCACAAGCACTAGATACTTCCAACCCGGAATGTAAACGTCAGAGGAACTTTGAGTCCGATTCCGAAATGGCACACCAGTATGTCCGCAGCTTTATAGCTTATCCGTTATCATTTTCATTTCAGAATGTACCTGGAAAACAAACGCTGGAGCTCTTTAACCCCACAAATTGTGTTGCGCTAAAAGCTTATGCAGTAAAAATACAACTGATCTGTGAGATATCATGTTCGTTGCTGTGCAAGAATATTGTTTTCACTGGGATAGGTAACCTGATAAATATACCACATTTGGACCTGCTAGGAATGGACTGGAACGTCAGACTGAAGCTGATGAAAATTTCCATGAATACTGTCTGCAACTTTATAAATTCGGATGTCTCCTAAACCTCAAAATGGACAGAACAGCTTTATCATACTTATTGGGATATGTTTAAAGAAAACCCTCGGAATGACGTTCTATTTCTATATCAGAATTAGTAACCTGTGTTCCCCCCAAGGAGGCCAGTTCCATATGCTGCCTGGCCTGTAGTTGATCAAGAGCTACAGAGACTGAAAAAGGAAGGACTCATTCAACCAGTCAGTCATTCAGCAGCACCAATTCCGATGGTCAAATACCCTAACGGTGAAGTCAGTATATGTGCATAATTTTCAACTGGTCTCAACGCGACCCTAGAGAATCAATACTACCCGATGGTCTTTCTCGATAAGATGGTTTCCCAGCTTCACTGTGGAATTTGACAAGTTTGTTTTGTTTGGTGCAGATTTTCAGGTTAAATTGTCAGACACGAGTAACCATCTACGTTTAGTGAATAAACATCGTGGACATATCCTATACAACCGAAGATAATTCGTTGTTAAGACCGAACCGGCAATATTTCAACGGCTATTATACACCATGCCAAAAGGACTGCCATTCACTGTTGCCTATTTGGACGGTATTCTCATCATCGGCTCTGAACCAGGAAATCTCCATAAGCGTCTCGACCATGTGTTGGACCGAATCGAAGACTTGTTTAATGGCTTGTTTGCTGAGTTTGCTTTCTGAAATGGTACGATGCTGGTACTCGCGAATCGATGTACATCGATCAGTGGAACTCAGCAATTCGTAAGCAGTATAATAAATGATTGCCGATTGTCATGTGTTCAAGAATTACCGCTGTGCAAAATATGACCTACACCGCTCATAATGTTCATTTAAACACATTCGCGTCATCCGCAGAAACAACACAATCGCGAAAGTTAATAAAGTATGTCCGAGCCCCTAAATAGACGAATTCCAACCGTAGACTATCCTGGTATGAGAGGCTGTGTGAGTGTTACATATATACTGCACAGTGTGTTGTTGAGAAGCACAAACTTCAGTCGTATGTGAAATTCAATCTTCCTCTCTCTGCCAGTCCAAGATACACTATGTTTCCAGTTCGAGTGACAATATTGACAATAGGCGAAGAGGAACTCCCCTCTGAGATTTTTTTCAGGAGGCCGTTCCCTCTACAAGTGTCATGGATGAAACATCTTCCAAGTCCAAGGGTGTTACTTGTGGTCATTATGAAGATCGTAGTTCCGAATAAGACACACAGTTAATCAAGAATTGACCAACCTCCGTCAGTTCAATAGCAGGTCTATGTAAGAACGCCTTACTATAAATACAATGAAAATGAAGAAAATGTGCAAACCAACTCAGTCTCAGTGTCTCATCTTAATCAGAAGACCCCAGTCATCAGAGATGCTGATATCCACACTCAATTTTTGAACAAGATTGAATAGGCTGCATCAACGAACCTCCAAGCAGTGACTACAGTCTGCCAAAGTTTGTTTAAACTTAAGCACAATGCAGCAGCCGGACTTGTTTAACAACTGAACGCACGGATTCAGTCATGTCTAACGTTGACCTTGGGCGGAACTTTTGATTTACACGCATGCTATATGTTCGACAAGCTGCCCACAGCCGAATCGCAATGAAATACGCCTGAAGCTGACTAAATACCGCCCGTTACCAAGAGGCTTCCACTGGCTTTGGCATTCCATCGTCTCTTGGTAAATGTTGGGTTGTTGCATCCAGAATCAAAGTGTCGAAAGTTACCGCTGATTAACCCATCAAACAAGGAGATTTATCATTGTGTGGTTGACCTAAGCCGTTGAGCACTTCCAAAATGACCGAAGGAGTCCGGAAATATCAACGGACCTGATATCCAAATAGGAAGGAGCAGCTCGATGGGGCTAAACAAATACATTATCTGTTGCAGTAGAATCCCTGGTTACGTTTTACAACGCAAATGCGGTTCATTTATATCAATCGGGGATTCCAAATATTGTTATTTCTTTATAGTACCACCTCTAAATCTCGTAGAGCTATGCATAGTTGCAACGTGTCGAGTGGGACCATGTTGGTTTTCTGGGCCCCTCGTCCAGGAAATTTGGTGGAATCAACATAATTGGTCACTTACTCATCACCGTCACCATCTTCACCTCCATCATAATGTTCGTCAGCGTGGTGTCAATGTTCTCCGCTTACGCTTTGCCGCCATACAATCAGTTTTTACGTGGACATTTTCTGGTGAAGTAAAGAATGCGAAGGGGAATCTGTTTCGGCCTACCATCATCATTTTGGGATGCCCAACCTTCCAGACGCCCATTCAGACAATATAGATGGAAGTTTGGCAACAGGGACGCCAATGGGACGGATTAGCAGACATATCACGCGGAGATTGGTTACATGAATGCTGTGGTGAATAGCCATTTGCTTTAGTCAAGGAGGAATTTAACACCGGCATACACAGGCTTCCTAAAGTCTTATTCTTACCATCACATTTCTTGCATCATGATGTGTTGCCCACCCGTAAACTCAGTTGCTAACGGTCTCGCTGTGGATTCACACACATTCGTTTGCACTAGTTTTGCTTCTGAGACAACTCCTTTCGCTCGAAGACCCAAAAACCTCCTAGTTTATTTGAACGTACTGGCCAGGTAACACAGCTATACAACAAAACAACTCGTACGGTATTGTGACCCATATTCTTTAAAATCAGTGGATATGCCGCGCTGCAGCCATATGTGTCTAGAATGAGAAAGATGTCTAAGATGTCCCACGTCCGTGTATGAATGTCGCCGATCATACTACACTGTGGAATTACGCATCTGATTTGAAACTAGCAAACCACGAGCCCCGAGGAACTCAAACTGGCACAAAAACAGTCCTACCGTTGACAAAAGAACTTTTAGCGAATTTCTGTCAACTTGTCGTTCTGTAGGTGAAACCATAAAGCTCTTTACATCTGTCTCACACTTAGTGAGTTTCACCTGCACTGTGAATCTCAACAATCGAACCCTCTACCTCTCGGCTTGCTTTCTGAAATCTTAACTACTTTGGATTCCGTTCTTCCAATATTATGTAGTAGGTAGAGCTCCCAATTTTTTATTCAGTTTTTCCGCCTGTACCACCATTTTTAACTGGAGGTTGACATTAATTTGACCTTGTCATCAAAGGTGTTCTTTGAGTCCACACGTGGTTTCGCCGTCTTGTAAACACGTGCTTTTCAGCCGATTTGGACTTTTGCGATCCGTTAATAATTAGCAGTTCCTAAATTGAGGTATATGACTCGGCTTATTTACAATATTTGAGTTGCGCATTGGTAGGTAAACCTCTATTTGAACGATTGGGCTTTTGCCGTTTTGCACGCAGCTTGACGAGATTCAACAAATCGCTAGAAACCATCTATAGTGTTATAATCTTAGAGCTCAAATTTCCCGGTGGATCTTGACGAATGGGATTTGAAACTTTAGAATGAATATGACAAGGACACGAATCGACAAGCTATTCGAAACCTCGTCGGTCCCAGAACCTGAACACTTCATGAACAATAATTCTAATAACCTTGATAAGCGTGACATTTGCGTTTCGTAACCTCCTTTATCATGTCCTCATTCTCCTTCTGCGGCCAAGCGTGCCCGGTTTTGTGAGGTCCAGTTGGCTCATGGGTAGACAGGGAGGTAGGTTAGGTACCGGGATTATGGGGGAAGGGATTGCAATGGTGACGAAGGAACCAAAGGTAAAAGAGCGAAATCTAGTGCTCTGCAAGCAGATGCTGCTGGCCTATGAGTCCTCCGATGATGAACGCAACTGTGATTTTGGGTTTTCATCTAGTGAACAGTTAGTCAAGAAATCGGTAGCAAATTGATTGCACACAGTGGTCTACCATCTGTCTAAGAAGGGCGACACTGCCAAGACTCGATTCACGGCGCACGAAATGAACGGCGTACATGCCGACTAATTCACTGAGGCGACCTGGTGCACCCCTGTGAAAGCAGAGCTAGACAAGTTCACAGGTAATCCCATAGAATTTTGGAAGTTTACGGAGGCGTTCAAAATGAGCGTAGCTGATCTACTGCTCGATCGTAGCCATAAATTAGTGTAATTTCTCCAATAATGCTTTGCGGAAGCCAAACAGATCATGCGGCCCTGCGAGTTTCTCACGCAGTCTGACAAGACATAGAACATTGCGGTCGTTCGCGAACGAACTGCTGTTTAGAGGGCTGCGAGGCAGGTCGATGCTTTACGAAGGCTAATAGGGAAAATTATGAACTTTGACCTTGCATTGAGACGGATGCATTACATGGCGGACTTGATCTGCTCAAACTATCTCAGACGTATAGAGCAACGTCTCCCTCGGCGTTTGCTACAGAAGTGGGCTGAGGCGGCAGACGATATGCCGAGTTTGGAATCTGTGCAGTAATAAAGTCGTTTGGTAGCCTTCCTTAACAGAAGTGTATCCACTGCTTCATATTGCCACGGTTTTATCGCAAGCCAAACCAGATATGGTAATCAGATAGCAAAGTTTGGTTTAGAACGCTCACCTAGAAAAGCCTGCCTGAACGTCCTAGCTATGAAAGGGTGTATGAGTTGTATTCACTGTCCTTAGACTCAATGTCTTACAGACAGGGAGGTGTTTGGCAACCCACCTAGCGTCGAGAAACTCGGTATAATGAAAGGCTCCAATTTGTCAGACAGCGGCCTAGAGCCCATCCATTAAGCATTTGAGTGACGCCTTTGCACATCTAGCGAGGTCTTGATTAGGTCAGACGGGACTTCAGTAACCCATGCTGCGTTGGATAAGGTGAAATTACAGGGAAAACTCTTACTGGTTTCAAAGCGCTAATCCAATGTTTCTACGCTCAGGTTCTTGTGTGTTCATGTAAAATAAAACCATGGAGAAAAAAGGAATGCTTTGGTTGACGGCTTCACCTTCGGTGTTACTCAATTAAACCAATCAGAAGCGTTATTTAACCATCGATTTACGCAGCAACTAAACACACAGCATTTGAGAAGTTCCCGATTAATTTGTCAGGTTTTAAACGGGCCAACAGCAAGCACAAATTTGCCGAATGTCCATCTTCGCTGTGATGCTAGACAAAAAAAGCAGTATCAGGTCAGCGAAAGAATTTATGAAGCTAGGTGCTACGTTTATCGGACTCAATTTGCTGCTCAGCACTGCATAGATGTTCAATGAAATGACCCACCTTTTTTCTAGAAAACACAACAAATTACCAGTGGGCACAAATTGTTAGAAAAAATTGCGAAAATGATCATTCATCTAACAAGCTGAACACGATTGACGATCACATTCTGCTTAGCGCAAAATTTGTACCGCAGACGTCTTTGATTTGTAGTGAATAGCTTTTTCACACTATCGACATGCATGGCGGAGACAAATTACGAATTACAGGAGGCGCACAGTGTAAAATTTCAGGCACACGAAGCTTCAAGGAAACCTGTGTATGAGGCGTCGTCGTTTGATCTTTATAGCGGTCTTGCTGTGCATCGACCATTTAGCATACCTGGAAGCCGCCGGTGTCTACAAATTGTAATCGATATTTAACAACAAGCAGTCAAAGGACTGGTTTGTCCTCGCCACTGCTTCCAACACCTGAATAAACTGTCAATATCAAGTAGGTCTCAGTTGATTTTTCACTGGTTTGATGCTCAAATGTTCCTCTAAATCCCTGACGAAAAGGCTTTCAAAGTGGAAATTCGCAAATCCCCCCCACAAATTAGCGTCCCGCCTACTTTCCTATATGAGTGTGATGTTTTACTAAAAACGACGGTAGATAGAGGCCACAATTTTTGATGCACATTTCGCGGCCTATTTGGATTTTAACAGCTTTTGTCGTGGTACGATATTAGGTTTTGGATGGGGTCGATTCTCCGAACCTATTGAGCACATATTTGCTTAGGTACATAAAGTGTTTCATGTTATTCCACAATCAACAGAGTCATGCATTAATGTTTATGTGTGGTTATGTTTGAAGAGAGCAATGTCTCAGTGTGTACGGTATAGTGTTGAATAAAAACAAGAAAAAGTGTAGTAAGTCGACGTTGTCTGAGGCACCGCTCATCATTTTACCTTCCTTTGTAGCTTGATCATATAGGAGAAAATCCCGTCGGCTCGACAAATGCTATTGACGAAGCAACCATATTAATTGGTATGCTCATCGGATGCATTCCGAGGGCATCCGGAATACAAGGCAACGACAGCAAATAATTATACACTGTTTGGAATGCTGAAGTACTATGTATTGGAAATAAGCATAAGGAACGCCACGTCCATGAAATTCGCCTATCCACTCGTGAATTATTTGCACGGGGTTATGTGAGTAGCTTTTGAGAAAAGGTCAAACAACTTGAACGCGTCTGTGCCCAGTAATGAGAATCGATGTGTGTTAGTGTATTGCCACCATGTTTCGCTGCAATGTGATTATTCGTCTAGTGTAGAAGCGAACGAGGTTTGAGCGCATTATTATCGAAGTCAAGGGATACCGAAATTGTTGAGCTTGTGGTTGTTCTGAAAGTCGACAGCATTTTATGCTGTTGCCTACACCACATTTCCAGACTGAAAATCCCTGCTTCATGTTTGCCGTCCCTGTCTTCGATATCTCATTCAATAACGACGTGGCGTAGGCTTAGGAAACATTCTGGTCACACCAGAAGTCAAGGCAACGCGACCAGCACAAGCAGCAACAGGTTATGAATGCACGCAGTTTGGTGCGGAAGACCACAGAGAGATAAGATCCTTATTTCGGAGAAAGAGAAAGGGAGTGTAGCGAACGAGTATACTGTGTAGCTTGTTTCAAAGCGCCATTATTGACGATTGGCAGACGAACTGAAGAGTAATTCCGGAGTTTCCAAGGATGTGGCGATCGCATATAGCCGCGAATATTGCAGCTGACAACAACGGAAAGCGAAATGATCATTTAGTTTTTGAGAAATGGATATTGCCAGCATCACAAAGAGGGAATCGATCATACCGCACAATTGAAAGAGAAGGAATGAAGGAGGGCTTCAGCAGTAGCATGTTTTCGCTTACCCGCCCTGCGGTATATAACGAACAATGCAGCCTGATTGATGACACCGATGACGGCTGATATGACAAGCGATCACCTGCACGCGAACAATCCATACTTGGAATTAGGTTGCATTACTGCCAGTCTAAGGATCAAGTTTTCCACCTCGAAGCCTTTGATGGGCAAGCAGCAACTATGAAAGGAAAATAACCGTCTCGATTGCTCAAAAATTAAAAAAACCCATCATCTTCAACAGTCCACTTAAGGTTGCATGGCCGTTCAGTGCCTATACGATATTGTAAACGAAAACCGCAGAGCGGTTCCAAATTTTCCTTCATAAGCTTAATCTTTCATTAGACGCGCAGCGGAGTTTCAAGTAAACCGCAGGGTACCCGCATGCCTCATCAGTGGTATCCGATACCTGCATATAGATATGAGACCCCTAAGTGTCCTCTATCAAGGGATTTACCGCAAGAGGCTATTTGCACTCGTTGACTTCCAGATCAGTAGTGGATTGCGCAGACATTTAGAGAAGCTTAAATTCTTAAGGAGTATGTCCGAGCCCCTAAATAGACGAATTCCAACCGTAGACTATCCTGGTATGAGAGGCTGTGTGAGTGTTACATATATACTGCACAGTGTGTTGTTGAGAAGCACAAACTTCAGTCGTATGTGAAATTCAATCTTCCTCTCTCTGCCAGTCCAAGATACACTATGTTTCCAGTTCGAGTGACAATATTGACAATAGGCGAAGAGGAACTCCCCTCTGAGATTTTTTTCAGGAGGCCGTTCCCTCTACAAGTGTCATGGATGAAACATCTTCCAAGTCCAAGGGTGTTACTTGTGGTCATTATGAAGATCGTAGTTCCGAATAAGACACACAGTTAATCAAGAATTGACCAACCTCCGTCGGTTTGTCAAGGAGGCATTGAGGGCCAGATCTTTTCGGGGAAAACCTCATACGGCGACAGTACAATCGAGAAGCTGTGCGCAAGCGCCTAAGAATCAAAGGGTACCCATCTCGTCCGTTCCTAAAATTAATCTACAATATGCATAATATTTTAGTGCAATTTTTTATCCTTATGAGAATGACGTGATGCAAAATCTTGTTTTATTTTTTTCTTACCCGGATGAACAAATGTTTCCGATGATATTTGATGATGAAGACGTCTGTGGCAAATATCCATCTATTGAAGTGCTTCGCTTTCAAACATTTGAGGTATTCGCTTCCTAAAGAAACTGCGATGCACTTCCCGGAAATGTCAACATTAAACTTACACCACTTACTCCAAAACTGACACAGTTTGGGAAATCTGTCTCATGCTTTCTCCAAACACAGTTTGGGAAATCTGTCTCATGTGATGGTTACGAAGAAAACGATAATCTTGATGCAGTGAAACCTTACTGACAATGCATTTGGATTGATTGAACAAATTCCCGTCAACGCGCGAACCCTATAGCTAGTCACACCAAATATCAACTGCTCGTGGCCAACGGGTTCATCCTTCAACTGATGATCGGGGGTAGCAGGTTTGTGTCTATCCAGAAAAGCATGAAAGTCGGACCACAGGTAAATCTTTATAAGTATAAATTAGCTGAATAATGAACCTGGACGTTCTGGCAGGAAGTTGCCTCAACTGAAAGATAAAATCTCGCTGAAATATCCAAACAATGTCACGAAGATGTCAGTATCTGACTGCCTTTGATTTAATTCAGCTCCGCGATTATGCGGGAACCGATATTCCACCGAGTATGGATGATCCTAGACTGTCTGCTTACCATATTTATTCTCCATGGTGCAACCTACTTGTTATCCCTATGTCACCTGTCATTTATATCCCGATTCAGGCGGACGTTTTCCACGCGTTTCAAGATGTGCGGGCAAACAAAGTTCCAGCCTACGACGATAGTGCAGACAATCCCAAGTGAATAGTTGAGACAAAATTTTTGTCATCTGATAGCCACTAGAGTGAAAAAAACGGGCTTCGCTGTTTTGTTTCAGAGCGTTTCACTTTTGAGCCGTGTGAAGTTTCGTACGCCACTACAAAAGTACTTTTTTTTCTTGTTTTTCATGCCTTTTCATAACTGGAAACTCCTTAGAACCCTAATGTGATCGACACAACCGATACCAAATTTTATGGCAGCCATTGTGATATATCCTGGCCGATGAATACCAATCTTTAACTTCGTTTCATTTGTTATTAGTCTGAGATTAATATAACTGATATCTGTATGTCGTTTGGACGAATCAGCCAATTGATTACTTGTAGCAAGTATTAAGTAATACAGCCGATTGCTAGGATTAGTGAAGGAAACCTTCTGATGACGTGAATAACTGGTTATAGCTTAAAGGTTGTAGTAATGAAAATTCACTTAATACAAAAATTACATTCAAGTTCCCGGATGAGATTGCTCTCAAAAAAACTTCTGCGGGTGGTGTATAGCTTCAAAATTACCCAAAAGAATTCCCTTTTCGCACAGAAATTGTAAGGAAGATTATTTAGAACTTAATCGAATGTGCAACAAAAGGTGTACTCATCGGCTTAAAAATTTATTCAATTATATACCGGGAGCGAAATTCCGAGAGAATGTACGAGGCATTCATTCCTTTCCTTCTGAACTGCGTGTCAACTCCTTTCGAAGAACCAAATGCTCCCATTTTATTCTTTTATAAAAGAAATCCATTTCCTGGCAAAGTATTCCATGACCATGAGCATGACGATGTCTACAAGGGTGTGATTATTGACTACCGTAGAGGTCTAAGTCACCGTGCAGCAATCGAATGAATTTTTTCGCCGTGAAACACAAAGTTCAGGTAATGTGCAAGTAAGGCGTATCGAAACCCAAAATTATTCGCGGAGCAGACAATTCATTTTCTAATCTAATATTGAACGAAAATTTCCTTGAGCGAACTGTAGACCTAAGGTTATAGAGTGTTCTTGGGCAAACTACGAGCTATTTCGACCTTCTGATTGCGGCCTGTCAATTGGACTCACGGTGTATTAAAGGTATTTTCACAGAGTAATTCTCCATCTGAAACTTTCAGGCTTGTGTTCGTGTAGGAACAACCACCGAAGGTGTGTAGCGTGCATCCGTGCCCGAAACCGGATGCAACGCGCCGTTTATGAAGTGTATACGGTGAGTATCTTCTTGAAATGGTGGCGTCATTCGAATGCTTCTTTAGAAACCAGCATTCCATGAACACTGGATCAGGATTGACTAGCGTTTCCAATAAGAGGTCGTGTCGATACTGGATCGGTAAGTTGCTTGAACTTACGGCCAGTAGAGTGGAAGATGAGCCCCTGGCACGTAACAGTGCCGAACCGAAAAGCATAAAGTGATATCGATGCGCAATTATGTTAGTCACCAAGTCCGTCAGCCCGGTGTCCACAGTTCACCTAAAATTACTACGTAACTCTCATATGCAAAATTAGTTGGCGTTAACCGGGGACCGAAATGAATTCCAGGGGAAATTTTCCTCTATGACATCCTGCACTTGAATTTTTTGTAAAGAGCAGTGCTATATCTGCTGATTCGTCAATCTGAGGTATCTGCTGCTGACCGGCTTCAGTGCCTAGTGTCGGAGAGAAAAGACTCACAGAAGGGAACACAACAGCTATATTCCTACAAGCGAGTGAATGAGAGGGCGTGAGAGCGAGAGCGAGTGCAAAAGTTACAACGGCCACACGCTATTTAAAGGGAACTGTCTGACATTGAATCAGGCTGTCTGATAGGCGTTAGTGAATACACATCAACGTCGATCGTGCCTTTGTGAAAAGCCTGAACGCTGAACACATTCAGTCGTGCTTCTGCGGCGCAGAGAACACTCATCAGGTTTTACTGAATTAATCGAATGATTGACTGGCCTGGATGCTTGCCAGCTTTTCAGTTTAGCTTTTGGTGGAGCAGTAGGTTCCGGGCGGTCAGAAGTTGATTTCAGGAATCTGACCTTCGTGATACCTCCCCATTTTGACGGTTCAGCGTGAAATTTTCGTCGCGGATCAAGTTGTAGGGGTTCCATCCGTCTTGGCGGTACGTACGAAGCAGTGGCTATAGGTGCTGGTGTTGCGGGGTTAACGGATTCAAGCAATAAGTTGAGGTTCAGTAACCTTTCTTCCGCTTTTGGGATCTGGCACTGAGTCGGCCGTAATTGATTGACATGCCGTTTCATATCAATGATCCCACTTGGACGCTGTAAATCACCTGACCGATTCTTCCGAGGACGACTTCAACAGTCCAACTTCGGTGCCCGGGCGATAGTCCCGCACAAGCACATGGTTGCCAGGGCGGAATGTTGGCTTTCCTCCTGTCGGTGATTGAAAGCAAGTACGTGTTGCTAGGATAACGTCATGGGTAAGCCTCAACCGTCTGTTCATCATAATCTCTGCTGGAGAGCGACCGTCCGCAGACTGTGGATTAGAGGTTGCTCTATAGTTCAGAAGG
>NW_008751968.1:431845-465797 GCF_000715545.1 Opisthorchis viverrini | reverse complement strand
TACTGTCACTTTTGTTGGCATCTCGCCCCGCGCCAAAAGTCGCGGGTAGTTGGTTCATGGTCTCCAAAACCACAGCACGGACTTTCGGTTCTGAGTGACACCGTTTACTTCGTACCCTCTAGGTTTGACTGCGTCTTTGACTAGCTTTCCGCGTCCGGCACTGGCTTTCCTTGTGCCCACGTCGATTGCACACAAAACATTTGTACTTTTGTATGGACACAATCACTCAAAGTGCCATTCGCCGCATTGCCAGCATGCTGAAGGAGGTCTTGCTCCTCTGGAGTTGGTCACCACGGGAGGTTGCTTCAATGTCGTCCTGGCAATGTTGAACGCAGGATCGGATAAAGGCTTCTCCACCAAGGCCGTATCGTGCTTAAGATTTAAAAGGCACTGGCACTCATGGGTAGTTGATTGCAGCGTTATTTCGGGAGTCCGTTCAATCTTGCTCAATAGTCTTGTCCTGATATCACTGTCTGTATGCGATTGAAGGCCACATATGAAAATAGGGCACTTGAACTGATCTTCCGTCATGGTAGATAGCTTCAATTGTTCGCATTCAAGGTTGGTTCTACCGGCATAAGTGATGTTGTCCTCAGATTCCTTTTTCGCCAGTTTCTTACATTGGTAGCGAATATCAAACAAGGACGAACGCTCACCGGAAATCATTGAAAGTTGCTGCACGATTTTGTCAAAACTGAGATCTCGCGTGTTATTTGGCAGGATAAAGTTGGAATATCGTATGTGTTCCGTTGTGCCAGGCTTTCTGAGCAATAAGCGTACTCTGTAGAGTGGAAGATGAGCCCCTGGCACGTAACAGTGCCGAAAAGCAAACGGTAAAGTGATATCGATGCGCAATTATGTTAGTCACCAAGTCCGTCAGCCCGGTGTCCACAGTTCACCTAAAATTACTACGTAACTCTCATATGCAAAATTAGTTGGCGTTAACCGGGGACCGAAATGAATTCCAGGGGAAATTTTCCTCTATGACATCCTGCACTTGAATTTTTTGTAAAGAGCAGTGCTATATCTGCTGATTCGTCAATCTGAGGTATCTGCTGCTGACCGGCTTCAGTGCCTAGTGTCGGAGAGAAAAGACTCACAGAAGGGAACACAACAGCTATATTCCTACAAGCGAGTGAATGAGAGGGCGTGAGAGCGAGAGCGAGTGCAAAAGTTACAACGGCCACACGCTATTTAAAGGGAACTGTCTGACATTGAATCAGGCTGTCTGATAGGCGTTAGTGAATACACATCAACGTCGATCGTGCCTTTGTGAAAAGCCTGAACGCTGAACACATTCAGTCGTGCTTCTGCGGCGCAGAGAACACTCATCAGGTTTTACTGAATTAATCGAATGATTGACTGGCCTGGATGCTTGCCAGCTTTTCAGTTTAGCTTTTGGTGGAGCAGTAGGTTCCGGGCTTTCAGAAGTTAATTTCAGGATTCTGACCTTCCTGACAGGCAGGGTCACTGATTGTCAGAAAATCAATCTGCTGGAACTCGGAGGTTGTGTGTGCCTGATTGGCTTTATAGGGCAAAAGTGGTTGTTGGTTGTCAAAAAGTGTTTAGCAACGTAATGAGTAGTTCTCCCCGTGAAAATATACTCTGATATTTTGAGTGATGCTTAAAGCAAACCAAGCATTGTGTTTTGGACGGGTCACTGAGTTAGAGAATATCACAAATTAGACGTTCACCTGTGATTCAGTTGACTGCTGAGGAGCGTTACTTCAAGATAGCGGCTAGTTCTCGCGTGTGTTTTGTTTAGCAGCTACTGAGTTACACGTAGGCTACTTGGTCGTGCTTCCAGGAGATCTTCACCGGGCTAAAGGCCAAACACTAGGCTTGATAGGCAAATCCAACTGCCGCAATAGGCAAATAGATCAACTAAAGTACTCTCCAGGTTTCAGAATTTGGCTACCGTGGTGAATGTAATCGGAATAGAGAAGGAGAGTGCACTCCGAATATAATGAGTGTGGAGAACATCACTCAGAAGAATAATTGATTATGCCTGTTTATATGTTCCAGGATGTAACACCGGATAACTTTCTGAAAGTATTAAAAGGAGATAAACAACTTGAAGCCAAGGAGAAAAAGGTGCAGAAAATGTGAGTTTGCGCGGCAGTCAACATTGTTGACGCACTTGTTGAGCACAGCGAGAATTCTAGTTATCAAGGTCAGATTTTATCTAATTTACGGAATGCTCCAAGAATTCACTCAAATTTGCATCCTACTTGTTCGCCATCTTCCCAATTTCACGGCTTTTTTGTTATGCTTCTCCGTCTATCATCAAAAGTGAACGGTGAATATTCTTACATCGTTTTGCTTTCCATATTCACCTGTTAGCCAAGGCCCATTAAGAAAACACTCGGCCTATGAAACGGTTTGTAAATCAAACACTGTTCGAGAATATTACGTCCACACAACGTTGTCCTTTTTCTATGTGGGGGAGCGAGGTCAAATAAGCTAACCTCCAAGTCCACCTCAAAACTCCTGTTCACTTACAGCCTACCTGGATGACAACGTTTCATCTTCTTCTCTGATTACGGTCAGTATCGCTCTATCGGAATCCCAATAGATATAGTATGTTTCGTTAATTTTGGTAACCATGGTTACAGCACAGCTTTTTGTAATAGCAAGGTAAACTGTGATCGGATTGTAGGCGCTCAGTTAAACATACGTTGACGCATCGTCATCGGTAGTTCTTCAGGAAAGAGAGCCTATAATTACGAGTGGCCTCAAAATCGACCGGAAATGGAACAGATGCTACGAGTTGCAGAAGTCTGTCTATCTAAAGTTTTGTAGGTTTTGCCAAGGTGCTTTGGATGACACCGTTAGACAGTCTTTGTTTTACTAAGCTCAAGGTCGTTCAACTCACATGATCTCGCGGTTCATTCAGTCAGACTGCTGAGCGAACGTAGATTCCATAAACAAAGCAGCTCGTCATATGCGGCCACTTATGAGACTAGCTGATATAAAGAATGCGTCAGGCGGAATATTCCCGATGAGATGACATGCCCTCCTTTACTTCTCGGGGGACAGCGCAAAATATTTGGTAGTATGAAGAGGTTTTCCTACTTTTGTATTAGAGGGCATTCTTTAATGGAAAGCCGAGAAACACTGTAGAGCTTTTCCATCCATATTCGGAATCATCAGTGGTTTGCATAGTATTTTCATAGTTTGAACGTTCGTCCAAACAATAGTCTGATTTATCTGCACCCTATTCTTCAATGCAAAGACACATTACTGGTGATGAACACTTCGGGTGAAAAATAACCACACACGAAATCTATTCCTTGTGTGAATAAGTGTTTTCCCTGAACTATCTATGGTCCGGTGGCAAATGGATGACATTTGGAAGTTTTCAATCCAATGGAAATCTCCCTAAATTTTCGTCAAATGTGATAGGGGCTTGACCGTTCATTATTAAGATTTTGTGACTGCAGCCTTATTCACTATAGCATTGGTCCTTGCGTGCCCTTTTCTGGAGTGGTCTACATTGCTGCCAGCAGCATAGCTTACTCGCACTACGGTGGACATGGACATCCCGGGGAAACAGATGATATTTAACGGGGCACCCAGCTATACCTTCAGGAGAGCCATGCAAAATGCATTCAACTATTGTCAATAAACTCACAGCTACACCAAACATTCGGTTGGCAGCTGCTTATCCAACCAAATTAAGCATGAGGTCTCAGACCCTGTAAAGTTGCCCAAGCCTATACAGTCACAGACGAAATGCTGATGTCGGATTTGAAACCCGGACTCTCCGGTCCGCACGTTCACACTATAATCACTAAGCTATCTCGAGCTCATGAGAACTTCCTTTCGTATCTTATGACAGATCTATGACAGGAAGTTGAACGACACCCTTGGCTTCTTGCATTCACTGGAATGTACAACAAGTTGGTACTGTATTTGTAGACTTGCTACGACCGGTCTATGTTTACAAACTTTCCTCCTCCAAATATGGGAAGTACGTGGCGGGTTTTCTTGAGTTTATTTCATGGAGACACCGTGAAATATCATGCCTCATAAATGGTTAAAATACCGCACTGGCCAGTGAAACATAATTTTCAAGTCCGGTTCATTTTTTTCTCTCGTGATCCTTGTTCGGCGGTATTCCTGGCTCTATCCTAGGAGCGTTTCGCAGGAGAGTGCACAAAAGTAAGCTTTCATCGCTTAATATCGCCTATGCTTTTGGACTGGTTCCATTTGGGTGGAAGAAATCACCATAATACCGGTGCAACACGTGTGATATTCTGGTGTCTCTGTGCGGAGAAACCATTGCTAGGTGGATACCGGCTTTGTAAACAACAGGTCCATTGCTTTTGACGTGACAACCTTTGACTGGTCTCGTCACTTGTCTCTTCTGAGGAGTATCTCACCCTGAAGAATACAGGTTATACACTTACATACTTACTTGTTTTTGACAGGCTGAACCAACTGAATCCAGATGAATGTCTTGTTTATAAGAGTATTTGGCAAGTTCCTTCCAATGTCGGATACTCAGGCAATTAAGTTTGAGAGAAAGTTGAGGATTGCGCCTATCTGATCGTCCACAAGGAGCGTGAAAATCATGGTGTAGTATCAAAGCTTTTTCAGCGAAATTCTAAGTGGTGTGTTAGTTCTAGACTTCTCACAGCATCACAATTTCCATGAGTAACTGTTTCGTTTCGTCGATAGTTTAACCCAATGTTTAACACGTTTTTGATAACGGCCGAATCGTCTCTTGTCTCAACTCCCCAAAACCGCAGTCTACGTGACAACTTCATCCAGCGAAGATGAAGAACGCTGGGCTGCTTTTTGTAAGGACAAGCGAATCGATATTTGTCTAGCGAACGAATAAAGGTATGCCTGGATTACACATTCGGAACACGAAATTTTTATCAAAACCGTTGCAGATATGCCCGTCAGTTGTGGATGATTAGTATGGTGTTAGTCTGCAGCCAGTACTAGTCCATTTGATTCCCTAAATCACTTATTTTTGTACGTTAGTGAGTTAGTCATACACCCCCAGTTAGTGCAAATTTTCGGGTGAAGACGGAGCTGGTGGCTTGGGGTGTCAGCATATATTAATGACGTCTGTGAACACCCCGCCTAAAGCCTTGTTTTGGACTCTGAAACTCTTTCCTCACGCGCCGTGGAAATGTAGGCTGCTCTTCATCCTCCCACGTCTGGCACATCGATGCTTGCACTTATTCAGCTAACATTTAGTTGACGAAAACCTAGCAGCAGGTGGATTGCTTTGTAATTGTAATTGACGGCTTCGCCAACGTGAAACTGTATACTTATCCCCAAAACTGAACCTCAGAATACAGATAGAACATGTGCTGCAACAAAGTGGGATGTTTCAGGTAAACAGTAATCAATTTAGTACTCTGGCGACCTTTTTTTCAAGCCATGCGAAAATCGAACGTGGTACGTTAAGATGTGCGAGAAATAGTTTGAACTCTTTCGAAGATCTGCCACAACCATTCTTTTCGCTTCAACCAGCTTAGCCACATTGTCATGGAAACATTTTGCAACATCCTCGGGGCTGTGAGGGACCACCAAGAACCAACGATAAAAGGCTGATCCAAGAGGGATGAGCTCTTGTGCTTTGCTTTGAGGCTCGATCAGTTCCAGGCGCACTTCTTTACAATTCAGCAGGTGAGTTGACTCCGCATCGCATGGAAACAATCATGTCCATTTCATTAAATTGAACGCTCATCTCAAAGAGTAGCAATCGTTGGTTCGAAGCGAGTTTACGCCTAGACCCGTGATCACAACTGCCAATCATAGAAGGTGAAAGGTGATGTAGGTTTATGGCAATGATGAAAAATCCGAAGTTCTATGGAATTGAATCTCGTACTTCTTGTAGTGAACATATGAATATACCAAGATTGATGTCAGCTGAATGGGGTTGGCCAAGTTCAGCTCAGTTCGGTTCGGTTCGGTTGAGTTCGGTTCGGTTGAGTTCAGTTCAGTGCAGCGCAGTGCACTGCACTTTAGTTCAGTTCAATCTAGTTCAGTTCGGTTTTCCAGCACATCCTTTCGGCTCTTTGACATCGGTGAACTCAATGACAACCGAGTTTCAGCTGGCAGAGCGCTCCACTTTCATTGAGTGTCGTGGTTTCAATATTTGACAACCACTTTCGAAGATCTGCTAGTTTAAACCTACGAAATCTAGTCCATTTAAATGCATAGGCATTATACTGAATCATCAGCTCGCCAAGTTTCCCGACTGATTTCCACATTCCTAAAACAGTCTCGATCGGTTTCGCTCCCTCCATATTCACGATCGATAGCTGTTGCAACCCATGGGCGATCGTCACTATTTTAAACGCCTCGATATCTGCACTGCAGAAGTAGCAACATGAACTATAACGCTCATATGGTTGCTGAAGACTTTTGAACATCTGAAGACCAGTTATGTCTTCGTTGGGATAATCAGGTAGACCAATTCTCGAGGTCTCCTTGACCTCGTGTTCTAGTTGTACATCCACTGGGAGCGAACCATCATTAAAGTAGATTAGAGTAGATTAATTTGTACCTCCCGTCAAAACCAGAGTTGTACTCAATTAGGGTTCAGGTATGCAAACATAATCCTATGTTATCATGTCCTATCTCATCATGTCACAATTTCAAACATGATTATCAACATATCAGAATTAACAACAAAAAGAGGACTACTCATAGGGTTGCTGAAATGCTTTGGACTGCTCACGACCAGTTCTAACCTCCTTGAGGTTTATGAGGTTGGACGTCTTCGTGACTTTCCGTCGACCTACTGTTTCGGCTGAGCATACAGTTGAAGCGACCTACGATTGGCAAGATTCAGCTGCATTCATTTGTGTCTCGCGGCAAAGCCAAGTTTGCATGCAAGCGGGAGCGTCTGTCAAACAGTACATATTGTTGACGAAAACTCGGAGACTGCGGCCATCAGATGAGCTTAAAGGTGGAGGAAACCGGTAACGGTAATTCTGCGTTTTTTTGTTTCATAGTGCTCACAGAGTTCCACGCATCTGCTAAGTAGATGAAAACTTTTGCATGTTCTTCCCTTGCACCGAAGGACTTTATATAAACACGCTTCGAAATGTCCAAAAATCGGACATTCCGATAGTCGCCAACACTTCTCATGAATATCTTTTTAATAGCGGACCCATTGTCACCTCGACCGGCAGTGTGCCTCACTGACAGTCTCCGCACTGTTATGCATATTTAGCACTTTTTCTCGGGAATGTTGAATTCCGTTGATGTAGGTTAGATTGAATCTCGTGTGTGCATACTTTCCTGTTCCTTTGACGGTATTCATAGACATTGGTCCCAACCAGCGTGGAATATGTACGATCCTTAATCGTTTGGTTGATGAAATGCTCGTTTGAATGCCTGGACTGATCTCAAGGCTTAGATCCTGTTATTCATCTGTCTTGAGGTCCCTAAGGTAGCCCTGTACACAACCAATTTAATGGAGCTGTGCAGTGATGGGTACGACTTTCAGGCCGACTGGACCCATCATGGCGCTTTCCCAAATCGGAACTACCATCGCGCTTTAGATGCACAGTACAAATGAAAGTTGGCCAGTCAATCGGCACAGGCAGGGCAGTGGTTGATATAGGGAGGTTTTCATCTGCAAACTCCAACACACTGCTCGAATTTCAGTTTTTAACTTCGCTATCTTTCACTCCGTTTTCACTCACTTTTCACTTTGGCAGGACCGGAGACGTATTGTCAAACGTATCTTCATCGACCTTGAATACGTTCTTACACAGTAATTTGCAACATCATAGAAGGTATTGTTGAAGCCCTTAAAACGGTGTCTGTTCTTCTAACAACCGCAAGGTCAAGCAGTCGTTTGGAATCGTCTGTTTTCAACGTTGCACCGTTAAGAGCCTGTCATGCTGATGTTGTTGTATTATATATTCCATCCTCTACCATTATCATGTCACCCAAAATTAGTAGATTTGGTTGCGGGGCATGCGCGGTAACGCACAGAAATTTAAACTATGGCAAAACCGATTACCATAGAAGGAAGTATACCTGCGTAGCAACTGATCAAAAAAACGTCAAGCTACAGGTTCATACACGAGAAAATCTCTACGACTATACTCGAAACAACCGCCAACACAAACCATTGCTGCATAATCTTCAAAAGCGCACTACCGGTCACTGCTTTCTAGGTTTCGTTAGATAGGCGTATCATAGCATGTTCAATTAAGGCACAAGGTTGATCGGAAGACGCAGAAGAATCCATCAAAGACGAATCAACCCAATCGAGCAGATGAAGTGATCTACCCGTTCAACAGATGTTTCTTGGGGCTAGCTCACAAAATCGCTTTGTACTAGACAGCAAATCCGCGGTTGACTGGACATGTCAACCCGCAGATTGCGGGAAACTTTTGTGTGAAATCTGGACTAAATGATGTTTGAGGCCGGGTAACACATTGCGGCAGATCGATGTATAACACCAGCGTATGAGGCAGACTTTCTATCTCCATTCTCGCCTTTCTTTTGAGTGGCACAGTACTACGCCTAAATAATTACTTTGTTACGCAATATCCTATATTCATGTCGTTTTGCGCAAAGATGATGCAGACATATATACCGGCTCGGGCCATTTCGAAATTCCTATTTAATATCCACCGAGGCTAATAACATTTTTAGCCATGGTATCCTGAAACCAACAATGGAAAAGTAAATTTATCATCACTGATCCGAAATTGTGGAGAATTGTGACGTGTTTGACCAGGAACACGTTGACAAAAGCCCGGAACAATGTGGTGCGACTGATTAAAAAACTTGGAGGACAACTGGAATGAACTTTTGGAGCCAAGGAATTTGTAAGCATTTCCCAGGCAAACAAACCAGGATGGAAGTGAATTTTTAGCTTGGCGATCATAGCGTCGTGCTACAAAATGTTCTCTGGACATCAAGTGATACCAACCAATGCGGCCCAAAACAAATGACCACACATACGTCTGGATCTCTGGTAATTGAGAAGAATGGAAAAACGGAGCAAACGAGGCGTGATTGGAGGAAATTCCGAAGCACAATTACGGAGTCAAATTGAAACAATGTCTCTCAGGCCGAGAGGCATTTAGGGAGAGTGACGAAAAATGAATTGGGATCGTACAGAAAACTGGTACGCGAGAAATAGTAGCACCTGAACGCAAAGAAGCTTGATACTCGCTTCAAATGTCCAGAAGACTCTATTAGACAAGTAGAGCGAACTTGTCCTCAACTCATCTAGGTTTAATGAGAGAACGCAGCAGGCTCTTTAGCGTCTCCCTCTAAACGTGTGTTGGGTTGCTTTGGCAAAGTACAATAACAGGGTGTTTCCTTTTATTCTAGCCAACTGCTGTCAGGAATGACGTCTGAAGCTATCTAGGCGTGATTATGAATGATTGTACGTTTAGAGCTGGTCAGGAGCCTGTTTATTTAACTCTACTGACGAACCAGTACGACATTCTTGTTATTCTTTTTTCTTTTATTCTTTTCGCTTTCCGCCATTGCGCTGAATGTAAAGGTCTCTTAATCGCGTTGGCGGTCATGAGGAATCAAGTCTCTATGAAGCATTTCCACCAAAATCAATTGATTGTCGCAGACACCTTTGCAATTATCACTGGGATTTTCAAATACTATTTTTATTTTGATGCACCACCGGATGAAGATTCCAGAGGAGGCACTGGACGATATCTACAGTTGCTGACTGCTTACTCAGCCTAAACGATTAGCGTCTGCGATGTCATCGACGCCACTACTGCTCCACATATTTGGAAACCTCCGAGAAGCTACCTTGGTGACGTGGAAGCTTCATCAGAATTCGGAAATGATTGAACTGCGATTGAGTAAGTAGGATCGACGATGGCAGGGTTCGTTGCTTGTTACCGACCGCTCGGGAATGCCTTCACAATTCAAGGAATCCGGAGGTCGAAATGAGTAGATGGGACTCCGAAATAGGCACGATATATCCGAGGCGTTGCCGAAAAGACCAGCAGCTCGCACCGACCTAACACAGGTAAGTGGAAATCGGTAATACGCAGGTGACACTCAAAGCAGGAAGTTGTGAACTAATAGGACGTAGTTTATTACGAAATATGTTGAACTGGATTACAGCAATTGTTGTGGTCAGTGAATATCCAGGAAGTTCGGCAGGGCGCGTTCAAGAAGAAACAGGATATTGAGCTTTTTTCATAAGCTAGGTGCATAAAAGAGTTGCCATCTCTTGTCAAATTGTCTGTAACCGTGGCGCTTAGTCCTGCGTCGGATAGAGCCAACGGTATTGATAATCGGCAAACGGTTAAGTGAGAAAAACATTAGCCAGGTTCGGTTCGAAACTACCTGAATTTTTGTGAGATGCGCACATTAAGGATGAAACGACTAGACAATGATTCTCAGCTGTTGGACATAAACAACCCTCAATATTAGCAAGAAATATCCGACAAATATTCCAGATATTTCTATTGATGTCAGCTAATATGGGACGGCATCCAGCCCAAGTATACTTATGGAACCTGTCAACAGTTTGAAAACCCCATCTGAAGAGGGTCCTATTCTGACAACTGTCTAACACAGAATACCAAAAGTGCATTACGTCGACAAAAGTAACCTCCACAAGACACAGGTCTGTTCCTATTCCGCTCGGAACTTTAGTTTTGCACGTGGCCAAGATGTTTGTTAAGCTGCCCCAAGCTCTACGAACCATAGGAGTAATGCAGGTGAGACGGCAACACAAAACTCTCACCTGAATTGCGTCTAACTAACTAGCTGAATCGCGATGTAATGAGCTTCAAACTCACTGAATAACGTGCCGTAACAAGTGACTTCCTCCGACTTTCGCTAGCCGTGTGCATTTGATGAATGCTGGGTTGTTGTCGATCCACGCATTCACTGTCCTGACGTCCCCAGTGAGTGGTATAACGAAGCCGTTGCGCTTGTAGCGGTGTGGTTACCAAATGATTTACATCAAGAGAAGTGTATCGAAAGAAATTAAAGACATCTGAGCTGGATTGGGTAAACAGTCATAAGCCGGTAATTTGGAACAGACTAAATAAAATTATTCTCCTAAAATATATCTTCTTTGGCCCAGGTCAGTGAGCAAACAATCATCCAATCATGGTTGTCCACGGATATCTTCTGAACACTTCCCACATTTAATACATTCTGATTATAGTCTGAAATGGTTTGATATCCGAGTTAGAATATCATATTCGCAAATGACGGCTTTAAGCGCGAACGAAATCGGAACGGGAAATTTGAGCAAGTGATCACGTTTGCATAGCGGGAAATGTGCGCGCTTTTTGTGTTTTTGTATTCAAACAAAGGCGCTTATGCCACTGACAAAATAAGTAATGATATAATGGAATTAGGATAAAGGTACAGGACACCGCTAGCTTCTTTAGAAATGACTTGTAGACGTCACAACTATCCATAGATCTGTTGTTCAAATCGAAAAGCCCTGATGAGCTTGAGTGATTATGCTAAATAAATGAAATGTGGGCTTCATCTAAGAATTTCGGACTGGATTATACACCACATACATTGTCCATTAAGAACAACTATTAGTGACTCACGAATTCGGAATATTGTTCTTTGTTCATGGTTCCACGTCTAATTCGGGTAATGCCGTACAAAGTTGCAACTTTCTAAGTGACGTCATGTTGGTTTGCCGGGTATCTGGTCTGGGGAAGTTGGGAAAATCGAATGATCCAGTCTTTCTACATCAACATCATCATCCCCAGCATCATTATCGCCAGGATCATCATCACTATCATCATCCACGTCAGCATAGCATCAGTGTTCGCCGCTGGTGCTTCGCTAGTGCACATTCGGTTTTCAGGTGGACGCCTCATTGTGAAGAAGGAAAAGGATTCACTTCTGCCCTGCCACCATCATTTTAGGATGCCAAAAATTCCAGACACTCATTCAGGGAAACTGAATGGAAACTGACAACTGGAACGCAAATGATATGGTTTAGCAGCCACATCGTGCTGATTCTACAAGACAACTCATTCTTCAGTAGGTGTGAAAAAATCAACGAAAGCCGCAACTGGTTTCAGAAGATCTGAGTTTTCGAATTAATACTGACAATTATAATAAAATTGTACAACTGGTCCGGCCTGTGCTTTGGGAAAAATTCGAGTGTGCAAATGGGAGTGATCGTGAGTTGCAGTCAACCAGATCCATTTGAGAAATTTGAGACCATCTATCTGATGTGAGTCACTATATGCTACTTACCAGGTTTGAGGTGAACTAGGGGATCAATGTGAATATTCAATTTCGCACGTCACTTAGTTTACCATATTTTTTCAATATTGTCAGATCCACAGTAATGCCCGCAACGAAAGAAGTTACATCAGTGTTGTGGTGATTGGTTACATTCTTCATCCTGGAAGGTGATTCACGCCGACTTGCACAGACTCTTTTTCTGTCCCTCTCTGTTTCACACCTCGCTGACTAATTCATTCGTTGTGGACTCATAGACATCAGTATACATCAGCTGTGGTTCTGAGACGATAGCATTTGATCGAGAACCCAAAGACGTTATAGATAAGGTGCTCCCACTGGCTGTGTCTCGCAGCACACCGCAAAACAACCAGTGTGGTAGTATGGCATGTGAGATTCGGCGGTAGCCCTCATTTCCACAATACGTGTCTAGATTAGGGACAATTACCCAGGTGTCACAGATGTGCGCATATTCATCATCTATCACACTACAAGGTGAAATAACGCGCGTGTTTTAAAGCTAGCAAAACGCGAGCTCCAGTAGACTCAAGTTTGCACTTAAAAGCTTCCCACCTTTGAAAAAAGAGAAGTTTTTTAGTGACTTTTAATCAACATTTTGCCTCGTAATTGAATCCGTATATCTATGTAAGATCTAGCTTATACATAATGGTATTCCATGGTGCTTCACTAGTTCCAGCAAAGTACAAAGTATCATCTGCGAAATACCAGTAGGAAAGAATTAATTGAGTGAGCATATAGATCCATGAATAGCCCAACAAGTTTGAGTGTTGTGCACGGATGAAGGGAAGAGGCGAAAATGACCTTTACACAGATTGTTTTGCTCCTACCATAAATGTGTACTTTGTTTGGAACAAGAAATATCACCAAATTTAACTTGTCCACAGTCACAAAGGTTTGTAACTCTCGTCAGGTCCGAATTTTATCACGTCACTCTGGCTTTGGGCAACGTTTCAATGCTGGTTATATTTGGGGTAGGAGACAGAATATGACGTCAGACGGTGCAGAGAGGCGTAATCAACTCACGCAGTTCGAAACTGAGTCTGATGCACAACCACAAGTGTGGTTGTTTTTCGTTTGTTGACACGCCGTAACACGATGAATTCCAACAATAACTGCTCAAAATCGACGATAGGCAGGCATCTTCAGCGGAGCCCGGAACGCGAATGATGACTTTGGAAATCAAAACCAAAGGCATAAGGAGACGCAGATCCACGATTAAATACTCATTGGTAAAATGAGGCTGATATCATGTCTAGCTGGGACGTATGGGTTTCACTAACCTCAAAATCTCTCACACATATCCTGTAACAAATCACAGCCAATTTTTGAAGCATAGAACTCCAGCACAAGTGGAGATACTTGACCAATGCCGCATGAGAATAATGAGTACATAACTAACTTTGCGAATAATCATCCCGTTGCACTCTTAAATGAGGACTGGGATAAACTGAGTGAAGTTGAACACTGAATATTCAAGTTGATCCCCGTATCATCTACGTACAACTGCTGTCATTTAATTTTGAAGAGCATGATGACGAAAATTTTGAATGGAAGCGACGAAGGCGAAGAGGTAACCTGAGAATTTGAGTTAAAAAATTGAAACGTCTTGTCCGAGTTCATGCCCCGGGCAGTTCCACTCAGATGAGATGAATCCCAACGTATGTAAATATTTGATATAGAAACGCGCTTCTAAAGACCAACAACCGAACGAAGGACAAACAATGGTCAAGGCCCTTCAAGGCGCGGTCAGCGCCAGCAAAATCAAGACTTGCACAGAAGGCAAGATTGTACATTCTACTGGGTCTGGTATGAGATTTAACTAAAAATGTACACTCAGCACCACGTTTTGCTCATAAAAGTGTCGTAACTATGCAGACAGCCTACTACGGCAAGCAAACAAAAGTCACTGACTGTGACCTCAGGAGATCCTTGTCCAATAACCGCCTCTGTGGAGTGAGGAAATCGGATACCTCAATAAGAAATTATCATCTGTTTTTGGACCAAAAAGCTGACATCATAGCCGATAGCCGTTGAATCATTGCGATGGAATATTGGAATTGGAGATTTCGAAGAATGTTTTTTGAAGTTTTGTAACACCTTAACTAGTGGTAAGCTCGGACCTGGTGTCTACACTTTCAGGGGAATGCGGTCCATATCCGGGTAGTTAGAAACTGCCATTCAATAATTCGCAAGTGTAGAAGGTTTGGTTTACGTGGAAGAAATTTAAAGCACTGATGTTTTCACCCGTGAGATGAGATGAGAGAGGATCAGTTCTTCTACACAATCAGAGGGTTCTCCATCCGAACTGTGACTCAAAACGGTAGAAAAACACTTGGGGAATTTAGAGCAAACTCACAATTAGTCCACTTTTTCTGCTTGAATTTGCGTTATCTTCTGCAGTAAGGAGGCCCAATTTCCCAAAAGGTGAATTCATTCAAGTGAACGGAAGTCACTGTTACAATAGTGGCAAACGCATTAAGGTCAGTCGAAGGCACTTAGCTCTTCCCAAAATCAACGAACCATTCAGGTGATTGGTGCACGAAGCTGAAATATGTTTCATTCAGGCTTGGCCCTTTGATGAGCGCAGTATTCTCGGTGCATTCCGGAGAGGTCAGCCGCGATCTGCTAGAAGATTATCAGCTTCCCTGTAAGAATGATATACACACACGCACATACATGCATACATACATGCACAAGCATTCATACAAACATACATATATACGGGCAATCAGAGGAGAATCAGAGGATCACACTGATGGACATTTTGATAGCTAGATAGATAGCAAGATAGACAGACGGACAGACAGACAGACAGCTAGACAGACAGACAGACAGACAGATAGATAGATATATAGATAGATAGATAGATAGATAGCTAGATAGATAGATAGATAGATAGCTAGATAGATAGATAGATAGATAGCTAGATAGATAGATAGATAGATAGCTAGATAGATAGATAGATAGATAGCTAGATAGATAGATAGATAGATAGCTAGATAGATAGATAGATAGATAGCTAGATAGATAGATAGATAGATAGCTAGATAGATAGATAGATAGATAGCTAGATAGATAGATAGATAGATAGCTAGATAGATAGATAGATAGATAGCTAGATAGATAGATAGATAGATAGCTAGATAGATAGATAGATAGATAGCTAGATAGATAGATAGATAGATAGCTAGATAGATAGATAGATAGATAGCTAGATAGATAGATAGATAGATAGCTAGATAGATAGATAGATAGATAGACAGACAGATAGATAGATAGACAGATAGATATGTAGATCGATCGATGTTCGGTTTATGGCCAATGTAGTAATACAGAGATGAGCAAAGGTCAAGCTTATTAACCAAGTGTGACGTGTGATGATTTTGTGAATAATCAGCAGTAATAATCGATCAGTTAGCGAACTCTAATCAGTATGGCAAACAGGCGTGACAGCGGTTGGAATTCTTCGTGGATTTCCTGTTATGCCCCCGAGAGATCATGATTTTCATAACTTACCCTGAGCAGTGTGCATATATTGCCACCTGCTGAACTAAAAATATTACCTATATTTAAAAGGAGTGTTGTTTCATCGATGAGTTCGGTTGGATAGATTCATGATATGAGAGTTAAGGCAGCGTTCCAACTATTCTGTGGAATCCATGAAACGTTCAGTGATATTCTACTTGACCATATCGATGTTCTGAAGAATAAATTTCGGTGGTAATTTACGTTAAGCTGGCAACATTTAGCTCTCAGCGTTATCTAATTCGCTAGAGAAAAGATATGGTTCAACGGTGGAGAACAAGGAATAACAAAGTTTACGGACTCGCTTGCAATCACCAACACGAAGTCGTGTAGACAGGCCAAACGGGCCGATGTTACAAGAATGGCATGTCTGGCCACGGCAAGAAAAAATATTCTCGTTCAAAACCTCATTGGAATATAGATTACTCCCACAATACCGCATGGATCTCGAATAGCCCAGTGACATTGGTCACTATAATAAAGAGGAATTCAATTGAACCTTCATTGAAAACGGAATTGGTGTCCAAATAAGACTCGCTTCAAAAATATTCTTACTCCATTCAAATAGTTTGCTCGGGAATATACGCAAAATTTGCATAAGCAGTAGCCCTTGTCGGAATGCAGTCCCTTTATCGATACATTATGTCTGACAAAGTGTAGATATAGTTTTTCCAACGCCGATCGCGGCAGTGGGCAACTTCAACATGAGACTTTATCCTGCTTTCTTCAGGGGCGGACTGCTAATATGTCCCAAATGTGATGAAACTGTTGGACACGGCTGTCACATCTTTTCGCCTAGATAAACTTCACTGACAGGTCAGAGGAAGAATAAATTCACTGAATTGCGGAGGTTCTATCTGGGAATCGGTCGCTCCAGTAGCTAAGCCAAAAAAGTGACCACTTGATGTGGTTTTGCGTTGTTGGTGGATGAGCGGTGCAACGTTCAGGCCCAGCGAGGTCTGATCACACTGTTTATCAGCCGTTCGGGACCCAAAGTTCAAGTGTTCAAACTACTAGCTTGTCCGTCACGGCTACGTTTCGAAGCTACCTGAAATTTCGTGAGACGCGCCCTGGTGAAAATTCCCAATAAACATGAAATGGCTTTCCAATGCTCCTCGGGTTGTAGGCACAAACTCTCTTCACTTCAAAGAAGACGTCTCCAAAATTTTCCCCAAGGTTCCTCAAGCTATCAAACATATACTCGAAATCATCTATCGCTAGTACAGTCCTGGAACCCACAAGCAGTTCAACATGCGGGGAGAGTCCGAGTGGAATTAGAGTTTAATACTGTATACCAAATTGGCATACCCGTTATTTGAGGATATGGAATTTTTGGGGTTTTTTGGGCAACCTTAGTCCACTATTCGTTTTGGCGCAGGAGAAACAATACTTTATTAAATTATTGAGGGATTTGTCAAGTCATGCTGAAACAATTGGATTCCTCTGCGAAAATAATAGGTCCTGGGTATCCAAACATCAACTGAATCACCATGAACTGCTGATCTTGTTTGAGTAGGTGAATGAGGGAATCAGTTTGAATATTCAGCCTCCAGTAACATTTGGTTCACCCCGGATTATTCCAATATTTTCAGATACACATTGATACTGTGGACGAGAAAAGTTATCACATTGCAATGGTCAGGGATTTTGCTTTATCCTGGAGGGAGATTCACACCGACATACACAGCATTACCGAAAACTCTTTCTGAGCGTTACACATGCCTCGAATAAAGTCAATGCGGCACACGCGAGCGCTCGTTTTCTACCGCTATCGTTGTGGATTTACAGACACCAGTTTAAATCAGCTTTGGTTCTGAGATGACGGTCTTTGACCGAGGACCGAAGACATCTTAGGATAATTACATTCAGTGCTGTCTCCCAGCTATAAAACGCAAAATAACTTGCGGATGGGTGGCACATTCGCTGAGAATGAGATTACGCCGCTTTGCATTCACGCTTGTCTCGAATTAGAAAAATGATCCGGATGTCACAGATTTGCGTATGAACTTCGTTTATCGCACTACAACTTGGGATCACGCATGAGTTTTTAAGCCAGTTCAAGTGTTCAAACTACTAGCTTGTCCGTCACGGCTACGTTTCGAAGCTACCTGAAATTTCGTGAGACGCGCCCTGGTGAAAATTCCCAATAAACATGAAATGGCTTTCCAATGCTCCTCGGGTTGTAGGCACAAACTCTCTTCACTTCAAAGAAGACGTCTCCAAAATTTTCCCCAAGGTTCCTCAAGCTATCAAACATATACTCGAAATCATCTATCGCTAGTACAGTCCTGGAACCCACAAGCAGTTCAACATGCGGGGAGAGTCCGAGTGGAATTAGAGTTTAATACTGTATACCAAATTGGCATACCCGTTATTTGAGGATATGGAATTTTTGGGGTTTTTTGGGCAACCTTAGTCCACTATTCGTTTTGGCGCAGGAGAAACAATACTTTATTAAATTATTGAGGGATTTGTCAAGTCATGCTGAAACAATTGGATTCCTCTGCGAAAATAATAGGTCCTGGGTATCCAAACATCAACTGAATCACCATGAACTGCTGATCTTGTTTGAGTAGGTGAATGAGGGAATCAGTTTGAATATTCAGCCTCCAGTAACATTTGGTTCACCCCGGATTATTCCAATATTTTCAGATACACATTGATACTGTGGACGAGAAAAGTTATCACATTGCAATGGTCAGGGATTTTGCTTTATCCTGGAGGGAGATTCACACCGACATACACAGCATTACCGAAAACTCTTTCTGAGCGTTACACATGCCTCGAATAAAGTCAATGCGGCACACGCGAGCGCTCGTTTTCTACCTCTATCGTTGTGGATTTACAGACACCAGTTTAAATCAGCTTTGGTTCTGAGATGACGGTCTTTGACCGAGGACCGAAGACATCTTAGGATAATTACATTCAGTGCTGTCTCCCAGCTATAAAACGCAAAATAACTTGCGGATGGGTGGCACATTCGCTGAGAATGAGATTACGCCGCTTTGCATTCACGCTTGTCTCGAATTAGAAAAATGATCCGGATGTCACAGATTTGCGTATGAACTTCGTTTATCGCACTACAACTTGGGATCACGCATGAGTTTTTAAGCCACCCAATCACGGGTTCCGGTGAACTCGAGGTTGCACGAAAATCCTTCCCACCGTCGACATAAAGATAAACATTGATCGAATTCTGATCGACATTCCCTCGGGTAAGTGGAGCCATGGTCACTGCTCATCTGTCCTCACGTCACTTGGTTTCACCGGAACTGTGAATCTCAAGGAGCGAAAACTCGACGTCTCGCCTGGTGTTTCGAACACGCAAATTCTCCGTGCTTCTCGAACACCTTTTAGTGTCGAGCTGCCACATACAGGGAAACTGGCATGGAATAGATAATAACGACTTCCATACTCATGAAAGAGTTGAAATGTAAACCAAAATGTTACTGCCGTGTCTGGAAAACAGGTATGTCTTTGAGAAGTCCTAATTCCACATTGAACCGTTTAAAATCTCGGTAATAGCGAATTGTGTTGACCCTCATAGTGCTTCACTGACCTCAGCATGTAAACCATTATCTAATGACGGAAACAGATAAATAAATCAATAATTGTGTGGATATATGGTTAATGGATAAGCTTTCTAACTGCATGAAGAAATGAGGCAAAATGACCTTTGGGCGAACGTTTTTGCTGGTAGCATAAATGTAAACGTTCGCTCAAACAAGTCTCTTCACCAAACAAAACTTGCCTATGGTCATCGAGGTTCTTGATGCAAGCCATCATTGAATTTTATCACGTCACCTAACTTTTCCACCGTGTCATTGCCGGCGCCGGTAAGATGTATGCGACAGGAGTTAAGTGATGACGGGCGAAGCGGTGTAATCTGCTCACGCCACTTAAGGAGAGTCAGATGCACGGAAAACGCAGTAAGGGTTTACATGTAAGCTTGATTTCCCTTGCACCACTAACATGAGTAACTGACCGAAAATCGATAACACGAGCACATCTTCATCAGCGCCTCAAAAACGAATGATGACCTTCAAACTCAGAACACATTACATAGCATTAGAGATGCCCGTTCAAATCTTCATCGACAAAATTATGGTGGTATCCCGTTTGGCGCGGAATTACGTGCATCCTTGGACGAACCTAAAACATTATGTCGCAGATCAAGACTGTGACAAAAGACCCCTAAGATGACTAATGCCACATTAAAAACTCCGAGGAACTCATCCGGGTGAGTTGTTTGCACGACCGCTTTGCAGATACACATCCAGATTTTCGGGACGGTCTTTCAGAAAGGTGACTAAAATTGCGCGAACCAAAAGCACAAAATAAGCAATTATCCATGTGAGCCGGAAGCACGTTCAACCCCTGCGTACACACACCCCAGTTTAAAATTAGAAGGCATTTGTGTGAATTATAGAAACGGACGTTATTTATTCGAAGCCCTTAAATCGCAAGTTCCTAAAATCCATTTTTGTTACTAATCTTGGGACGCTGCCAGATATAATGCTGTTGATCGATGTCACTCGCGTTCTTATTGTCAGTCTCTCTCCAGTTTGCCTGAAACAATGCTTGAAGATGCACGCACATTAGAGTGTTTCTAGCGAGCTAGCAACGAGCCCTTCCATTGTCTAGATTTATCGTTTTTTTTCCACAGCTAATGTTTTGATAAATTGTTTGTACCACAGTGAAACATCAGCGTTTACGACTAATGTAAAGCTGTCGCCAATCATGATGGTGATGATGATGATGTTGGTGGGGATGTGCCACAACGACCAATTGGTTGTGTTTATCCGTTTCGTGAATGTCTAGTACTAGTTAACGTCGAGATCATAAATAAGTGTAGTGGACATGAGCACAATGAGAAAATATTAAGATTAAAGCTGCGGAAGAAGGTTAAAGTTTCTTTTTTCGAATCTAGTCTCGGCATCTCGAAAAGTCCCATCCAGGCTTTGGCAATCTAGCGATCGCTCAGACGTAGTTCTTGCCTCGGGCTATGTGACAGCTTCATACCAAACCGGTGGTGGAGCTGAATGCTTACTATTATTATGATGTTCTCATTATGAAAACTGCTATTTTATCACTTTTAACTTCAGTAGATTATCTTCATCCGTAGAGCCAGGAGGATTGAACTTGTGAACGTAAATGAATGCCGCACTGCAAATTGATGAGTCCACTTCTTACGGTTAGCGGTAAATATCAACACACCAGATTGAAGTCACCTCCAGACACCCAAAATTCAAAGTGGTCAGAATGTTAAAGTGCTTGTTTTAAATTCCAAGTACTATTAAGTCTTTCATACAATTTCAGTTTGAATGATTTGTGAAGTTTTAACATCGCTTTCTGAGAAAAATAGGATAAAAATTCTCTCTAGGTGCAGCCGCCAAATTCGAATATTGGAAATAAAGATTACAGAAAATGGTGAAATATCGGAGCAACATTATATTGGTTTGCGAGAGTTCATCCGATGATGTAGACTAAAACCACAGAGGAAGGTAGATTCCTCGGTCCACAGCGTGGCCTTCGGTTTCATCTGCTAATGTCAACCAAAAGTGTCATGAGACCATCAATGTACGCAGTGAGTGAAAACCCATCTTTGAGAAGTTGAATCATGAGTCCGAATAATTTTGTTAAATTTCATGCTGACCTGCTGCAAATACACAAATTCTCCGGGCGATCTGTAAGAAAAAAACCGTATCAATATCCCCATGGAAAAACGTTATTAGCAAATGTATTTATGAAGCGAGGTACTAAGTGGAACCGTTTAGAAGACTCAGTTTCCTGCTCATTACTGTCAGAAGCGCATAGGTGCTCAATCAAATGATCCAGATTTGTCTTAAAACACCACAAATAACCAATATGCACAGATTGTTTTAAAAAGATTGCGCAACTAATCAGCAATTGAAAAATCTCATGATACATATGTTAGGAAAAACTTTGTACCTGTAAGGTTTGTGACGGATAGCTTTTTCAGAACGCCGCCATTCAAAGTTCGATCCACAGAAGGCGCTTAGTATAAAATTCCAGATAGATGAAGCCTCCAGTAAAACCGGATATAATGCGCCGGTTTTCGCTTCTTATTACATTGTTGTTCTGCATCAACCGCGTAGCTTGTTTTGCAGGCGCCGGTGTCCACAATTTGTCATCGATATTTAACAACAATCCCTCAAAGAACTGGGTTGTTGTTCCTGTCGCTGGCTCCAACACCTTGGCAAATTATCGACGTTAAGTATATTTGGGTTGGTGTTTTTATCGTTTTGATTCCCAAATTTTTCTAAGGTCCACAACAAACGGTTTTCGAAGGGGAAATTGGCACCAACGGTACCCTAAACATTGGTGTTCTACCTAATTATCTACATGGAAACAATGTTTGACTGAAAAAGACGGTTCACTAAATCGAAAACTGATGGGTACACACTTCTCGGCTTGTTAACGTTTTTCATAGCAGTTTCTTGTTGTGCTACGATGCTTTATCTTGTGCGGGGTCGATTTCGTGGGCCAAATAAACTCAGATGAGGTGCATAACGTGATTCACGTCAGTCGGAGAGAAACGTCGTCACTGTGAGTGTTTTATATTGCGTTACGTTAGTTGCCATCATTGCGTGCGATCAGAAGCTATATTCTTGCATGAAAAAAGAAAAAAGTCGAGGAATTCAATGATCTTCAAGCGCCACTGCTCATCAAACTTTTCTTCGTTGCTTGATCATATTAGATTAAGGCTTCTAAATATCACATTATCGTGAATAACATTGACCTGACTAACAGACCGGAGCTCAGAAAGCTCGACAAAGCGACTCCCGTTGCAGCGAAATCAGTTCTTACGCCAAGCACATCAATTTCGAGAGCAACGGAATTGCTATGCAATAAGAGGAAATAATTCTACACTACTTGGTAAGATCAAGTAAACATCACTCTGATTAAATCCACTCTATCTGCGTTGGGTTATATTAGAATCATATGCAAGAAGCGTACGCATATTGATCGTGTCTGCATCCAATAACAAGATTCGGTGGGTACGCCCGTAATCGTTCTGAAACTTGACTAACTTTGAAGCCTTGGTCCACACAACTCCTGTAAGCCTGGGATACTGCTTCCTGGTCTTCGGTCCCGCCTTCGAAGTCCTAGGTAAAACGACATAAAGTAGGCACAGGAAATATTCTTGTCACACCGGATGTCAAGCAACGGAAGCCCTCGGTGACAGGTACACCCACTTAACGCCTCATCTAATCAGCTCAGCTCGCTCAGACTCTTTCTTTCGCCCAGGGAAAGCATATCAATTAGACAAACAACGACAAAATATTTCACATCTATGTTTGATCGAAAAGATTTCAAGTTGGTGAGGACCATCCGCTTGATTGCTCTTGAAGTATAACATGCAAATGATTATTTCTAAAGCTTTCGGAGGTTCCATGTTCAGAGTCATGACCCCAGTTGCGAAGCTGCATTTCATCGGTCGATTAATTGTTGAAAATGTTCAATCATATGATTGGTCATGTATACAAGAAATTACTTGGCTCATGGTAGGCTCCTTTGGGATTGTTGCCTGGCCTGTATTACATGGAGGAAGCAAAGCACAAGAGTTTCTTGCTTCATTGATCTTTTTAGTCCACATAGATCCTCAAAACATGCGGGGGTTGCTTTTTTCCAGAAGTCTGACTGTTTGTTGAGTTATATTTTATCCTCCATCTGGAAGAACGCTTGTCCAAATCTCGCAGAAATTTAGATTGTTGGCCGGAATCCAGTACTTACACCTAGTTTGCTGCACCATTCTTCAAGCGTGATGCTCAGCATCTTGAAGACAGCACACTTCAATCGAACTTAACATCAGAAGTCGCCAGGTCCGGGAAGGACATCGATATTGGTTCTGGTAGACTTGTTTAAACCTAGGTTTCCAAGGCCTCTAAATAGTCGTCTGCGAGGCATTCATCATTCAAATACAGCAATCGTGCAACATAACCCAGCGGCAAAAAAGCGTTCCATCTGCGTTTTTACCACTGTTTCAGGAATAGCAACGACAAATATAGCTAATATCAGTGTGATCCGTCTGTGCTGCCATTTGGTTTTTGTATAAGAGCACCATAAGTAGAGGCGGCTTCCGTTGTTCCGAAAGTTACTGTCGCCCGTCTCCAACACGTAATGTGCCTATGTGGGTGTCGAAAACACCGGATGAAGAAAGTGATAATCGGGTATGTGAAAGGGAAGCAAGAAAGCCTTCCGTTGGAGCCCCTTCCGCTTACTCGCCCTGCGTTATACAGCAGGAAAAACAACCGGGTTGATGACATCTGCCGCCGCAATTTGACATGAGATCACATGTAAGCATGAAATACACCATTGAAATTAGGCTGTGATGCTACCAGTGTACGATGGAGTGACCTTCACCGAGAAGTTATTTATTCGCAAACAACAACTAGGCAGCTACAACCCATTGAACAGAAAAGTAAACGTATCATTTGCTCATAGATTTCGAAAACAATGAGGGTGAAAATTGCGCTGTTCTGAACGTACACCGTAAAGCAGTTCCACAAGTTCCGCGATAAAACGAGCCTTCAGTTTGATGCGGTGTGGATCTTCGAGAAGGCCACAGGCTACTCGCATGCCTATCAGTAGTGTACACCGTTACAGGGTGAAGAGTCCATTTCGAGTCTTCGAGTAAGGCCTTTATTCCAGAAGCACCGGTTGATTTTCAGATTGGTGGTGGATTGTGCAGTCATTTGGAGGCAAAAGTCGAACATGGATGATTTCTAGCCAATGGTCAACCTAGTGTGAAATGCTCCATTTGCTATCTGCTCACTAAGATCAGCGAGTACATGAGCATCCTCTTGTTTACAGACCAACAAACGTACGTCCGTGTTCGAAATATATGTTTGTCTCAATCTGATTATAATATTGTTTCTTTTTAGCGAATACACCATGAGGATATTTTCATAAGCCAATTTAATTACGCTGGTCAGAGCGTGATTTGCAACTGGCTGAGTGTCCATGTTCCAATGGCAAGATGATGATGAAAATAGCTCAAGTGGAAAACTGCATTCAACCACCCTCGTACCATAAAAGCCGAGGTAGGTACTATATCGCGTGATACAACAGTAAACCAACAGCCGTTCAAAAAATCCATTTAAATTGCCATATTCATGTAACCGTGCACACAGCATACTAATGGAATTAAATTCTACAACCGGTTATATCCAATGGCGTGCACCAAACAGTATTATCACCTGTGTGTTCGTTATCCATTTACTTCATTCGTGTTCGGTGCTCGGTGGATAGGTCGCACACGAATTGTGCGGACAAATGACTCAAAGTTTAACATATTTCTCCTACACACCATAATCGTGTGCCATGGACAGGAATGAACTGTGTTACTTTTTATACCCACTTGACTTCCTTAATCACCAGTTGGCCGAAGCCGTTCACCTTACCACCCGGATTCTGCGCCTTTACAACTGTCAATCAAAAAGCGGATACCTTCCAATATGTTGCATACGCAGCAGCATAATATTCGAAGGTTCCGCCTACGTGAATTTGTCTACTCATTCCAAAACTGAACCTCAGAATACAGATAGAAAATGCGGGGTATCTTGTTGAGATTCTTCATTTCTGGACTAGCTCAGCTTGCAGCGAGCTCGGCATAGTTGTATCGCTGACCGGCCCCGTACTTGGCAAAATATTTTTCAAAAATATGGCACTTTTTGTGAGACTGGTGATTATTCATTGAAAGACACTTCAGTCCGCAGGTGACTATTCACCGCCACCACCACACCACAATCATCACCGCCGCTGCCACCGACACCGCCACTGCAAAATGTTTTCAGTCATAAAGAAAATTTTTGGAAATCCAGCAACCACGAACGTCCGGCAGCCCCAAAATAATGGCACATTAGTTGGATGTCACTGGTTAAAGTTATGGTTATGGTTCTTTATCAATGTTATTGGAGTTCAGTTTCGATTAAGATCTCCCGAATGAGTGTCTTGGGCTCCATGTGTATCGGACTGATTATGCTAGGTCAGTAGCAAGTCGTTTTCCCAAACACTGTATGGGTATAGCGTTCTGATACACCGGAGTTCTTTGTGGTTCATCCGAAATATGCGTTGTCTCACCTGTAGTGATGGTTTTACTAGACAAGTTGGCTGATTCATGTATTACGCGTGCAGAATATTCTGCACGCAGAAGGACCTGAACGAATGACACTCGAGCAAAAGTACCAGCGGTAAACATTGATGATTCTTTGAGGATGCTGGTGATGCTGCAGATGATGTTGATGATGGCGATTGACTTCCTGAACGCCTTTGTCTCAAAACATCTGCCGCAATGAAGCACAAAACACAGCGTGCAGCATATTCGGGTGAATAAACATTCATTCGGGTGTCACATTATCGCCATTCGTGTTTCTTTATTTTCTCGCCTATCCTGCCTAATAACGAAGTACTAGCATTCAAATGTTGCCCTAGCAGAAGATACTTCCTTTAAAATAATCACCCAACATTGCAAGTCAATTTGGCTGGGCCATGTGTTCCGCATGTCCAATTACCGGCTGCCGAGAGGTTTGTTGTAATCCATACCCAGTACGGATAGACATAGCTCTAGAGGTGGACGGTAGGGAATTAGGGTTTCATGAAAAATTTGTAACGTGCATGTAGGTTGTCCTTGAACAGTGCAACGATCACTTGTTTCTGAGTAGTATGCGTCGTTCCTTAACTCGGTTGCTTTAAATCTAGTAGCTTGACTGGTTTCGCTACTATTTAGAAACTCTCGTCTGATGAATTACCACTCGAGGAGCCAATCGATCGGTGGCCACGTAATGTGTTTTCCCGTGATTGAACGACGAGTGACGCTGTGTGCTTTCTAAGTAAAAGCCAGTCACAGTGCTTATCAACCCTTTGTGTTTGAATAGTTAAGTATTCGATCATTCGCCGGAATTTCGATGGTTGGTCATCACCTGCTGTACTCAGATGCGCACTGCGGCTGACCCCTATTATCAGATCAGAAAACTTTATAATTCTTCTCGGTTTCTCAGCACAAATTGGCTTCACTGAAGGGATGGAATATGCAATCTGATGAGCAAGTTCTGTTATGCGGCAAAAACCGCAAGTGAACAATAGCACGTGTACAAACGATCGATTTAAGAACGTCAAAGACTCAATGTGGTGCGATTCAAGTTTAAACTATACAAATTAACGACGAGTTTGGCAAACCGTCTAGCTGCGTTATACAATTCGATAAGATATTCGGGCTCCATGGCAACCTGGGAACCATCTGGATGTATGCATTAGTGGTGAACGACTTATTTGTACTTTCTACCGAATAGCTTTTGTGGTTACATTGCTTGTTCTGATTTCGTTCAGTTTGTAGTCCGATGTCGGAAAGCTTGGTTTGTGCATTAAATTAATTTATGAAACTTTTAGTTGCTGACAGACAACAAACAAAAAGCTCACCCGTTCGTGAACTACCGAGCAACACCAAGTGCACATTCGGACTGTTCGCCAACAAATAGAACTTTGTGCTTTCGTCCGATCAACAGATATTTAGGCAGGGTAAGTTTTAATTCCCTCATGTTCTTGAACGAGGAAACTCATAAGAACATAATAGTGATTCGGTGAACACCACTGCTGTGCACTAGCGTATGAGAAACTATTTTTGAAGAGGATGTTTATTGATCAGTCGAGCACGTGGTATCTAAGTGTAGAACTAGGGATGCATTTTAGACCTGTACATATTTGTATGAAACATAACGCCCTCTGAGTTGACAATACAGTGAAAGGCGTCAGTTTATTGTTCATTCCAGACGATGGGAAGTATCCCAGTTGGAACGTTCCAAGAACATTATGATCTACTGTTGCACCGGAATGACGGGGCAATAGCAGTATATGTTCAGCGCAATTTTTGATATTTCGAGTTCGCTGTTGAACCAGCCAATACGTACTCCATTATATGTTTGGATAACCAAGTAACCACTCCGCAATCCAGTGGCAGTCCAATAATTTGGGCTGCTTTGTGTCAATCACTTCAATGACAGAAACGCTTTCCACCATCCCAGTCGATATCGCCACAGTCCTTCGTGTTAGGCTTAGGCCTATAATTTTTCGCACAACCAACGAGGTTGTCAGACTCGCTTCTTCATATCGGTAATATTGCTACCGTCGTAAGGAATTTACCTTAGTTCAGTTCTGTCCGTTTATTTAGGAAAACGGGTACCTGAGAGATTCTGCTACTTTCGGGTACCAGAGGACTACCTCTAACTCGATAGGGATAACAAGGGTGAATGGTGGAGAAATATTAACTATGTATTACCCGGACTGTCAACCAATAATCAGCTTCTCTGATAGAATGACGCATAGAAAATATATACATACATGCATTTATACATACATACATACATACATACATACAAACATACATACATACATACATACATACAAACATACATACATACATACATACATACAAACATACATACATACATACATACATACAAACATACATACATACATACATACATACAAACATACATACATACATACATACATACAAACATACATACATACATACATACATACAAACATACATACATACATACATACATACAAACATACATACATACATACATACATACAAACATACATACATACATACATACATACAAACATACATACATACATACATACATACAAACATACATACATACATACATACATACAAACATACATACATACATACATACATACAAACATACATACATACATACATACATACAAACATACATACATACATACATACATACAAACATACATACATACATACATACATACAAACATACATACATACATACATACATACAAACATACATACATACATACATACATACAAACATACATACATACATACATACATACAAACATACATACATACATACATACATACAAACATACATACATACATACATACATACAAACATACATACATACATACATACATACAAACATACATACATACATACATACATACAAACATACATACATACATACATACATACAAACATACATACATACATACATACATACAAACATACATACATACATACATACATACAAACATACATACATACATACATACATACAAACATACATACATACATACATACATACAAACATACATACATACATACATACATACAAACATACATACATACATACATACATACAAACATACATACATACATACATACATACAAACATACATACATACATACATACATACAAACATACATACATACATACATACATACAAACATACATACATACATACATACATACAAACATACATACATACATACATACATACAAACATACATACATACATACATACATACAAACATACATACATACATACATACATACAAACATACATACATACATACATACATACAAACATACATACATACATACATACATACAAACATACATACATACATACATACATACAAACATACATACATAAAGACAGAAAAGCACATGGATAAATAAACAGAAAAATGCAAGATACGCATTACATTGACAATCAAATCGACTTTTATAAACTCAGTGAACAATCAGCTAGCCTGGTTGCCCGACTGATTCCAGATTTCCTAAAACCGTTTCGATGGGTTTCTGTCCATTAACATTAAGGATTGACAGCTGATGCAGCTTGAATCTTATCCTAACAAAGACGATCGTCACCAGTTCAAATACCCGATTATCTGCATAGCAGGATTAACAGTCATAAAGAAGCTGTTTAGATGGCTGCTGAAAGGTTTTGTGCAGCTCACGACCATTTGTGCCACTCTCGTCATCAGGTAGGTCTCATCATGTAGACGCATTTCCTGAGTTCTCGTCGATTTTCTGTTTCGGTTGAGCATACATCTGAATCATGACATCATTACCAAGATTCTCCCAAATTAGTTTCTTTCTGTTGTCTTGGGAGCATTGGTCAGAATCTTTAATTTGGGTTCAAGTACCACATGAGGTTGACGATAACTCGGGGAATGCGAATACCTCCCAGGCGCCAAGACGGGTGAAACCGGCCATAGTAGTACTACGTAATTCGTTTGGCGGCGTTAACACAGTTTCAGTCATCTGCGTGTTCTCTACTAGCATTCAAGGAGTTATCAAGATGCTTCGAACTATCCGAAATTCAGATATGCTGATACTCTCCAACACCTCACATAAGTTATTTCTTTAATCTCATGCTCAGTATCCGCTCGACATTCACTGTCTCACAGACAATCATCCCCATTCTTTAGCATATTTGGCACTTTTTTCTCGAGGATACTAAATTTTGTTGGTCACCTTTAGGGGTGTTCTTACGTGAACACACTTTTCTATTCCTTTGATAGCATTTCTAGGCATTGGTCCAAACCTCTGAAGGATAGGTGCCAACCTCGGTCCGTAGTATGCGTGTTGATTCGTTAGTTCGCTAGACTGATTTCCTAGCTCAGATCCTATAACGAATCTGTTTTCAGGTCCCAGAGGTATCTCAACACACAGATCATCTAATGGAGCTATGCGAAGCCGGATACAAGGCCGAACCCTCATCGAGTCTATCAACAGCATGCGCTCCTAACGGACACGCAATATGTTGTGTGGTTTTGCCAAAATAAAATGAATGGCAACTGGTCCGTATCGTTTTCTGCTACCGTTACTGGACATCGGTTGTATTTTTCCATCCAACTGGCGGTAAACTCAGCGAGAACAGTTTTCGGTTCATCCAGGAATTCAAAAACACTGCTCGAATTCTAATTATTACACTTGTTCACTCCAACCGGACAAGAGAAGCATATTGAAACTTGGCCCCATCGACGTTGAATGAGGTCTCATAGAGCTATTCATACCTGTGTCTTGAGTGTTTAAGTGAAGTCCTCGGGGAAGTGTCAGTTTGTCTACCAGTAAAATTCGTTATTTGGATGCGTCTCTTTATGAAATGGTTGTATAACACACTGTCAACCGTTTCATATTGTATTGCTACTCGCGTTCGCTGAATGCTCTTGAAAAGCTAGCTACCGGTCTCCACTTTCAGGGGATTTATTAGCTAGGCGTACGATTTGGTGTTCAATTAAAAAAAGGTTGATAGGAATTTACAGACAGATACACCAAAGAAGAATCAAAGCCGCCAAGGAAATACGGTTTGACATTTGATATACACTTTCCACATACCAACGTAAAACTCTTGCGCACTAGGCAGTCCTTCAGCGGTTGATTAGACATTTCACCCCACAAACTTTAATGGAAGTTTTTGTGTGAAATGAGGAAAACAGTGTTCAAAAAGTCCTACACTGCACTAAAACACATGCTGTTTGGACCCGGGTAATCTCCCCCCTATTGGAGCCTGAACACTACACAAGGCCAAAACAAAGTACGGCGTCATTCGCTAGTTGGTAAGTAAATCTACTGACTGCAGGACTCTGGCGATAATCAACCCAACGAAAATGGATCCTCATCCAGGCATCTTTTCGTGTTGTGATTCTATGTGGTTAGCAGTCCTGAGCGTGAGCATGTTCTTCTACTGTAAGGAATGTGTTTCACTCCGAAAATTCACTGACACTCCACGACATTCAAGCAGGACGCCATGGATTTGAAGTTCCATATTCTGTCCCCACTAGCCATTATACGAAAGTGACAGATGCGAGTTTCACCACTCAGTTCATTCCAAAATTAGGAAATTCACGAAGAAAATCATAGAACAATTATTAGATGCCCCTACTGGAGTGGAAGCGCTATCACTGGAGAGATTGGGATACGCCACGACGACGAAGAAAGATTGTTCGTGTTAAGTTGTGCACGTTATCTCAGGGTTAAATGGCGGTTGAACTTCTGTTGGATGTCAACCACTAGTTAGCGTTCAGGGCATAAACAATCGTTGTGGACAACTGCGCAAGTCGAAAACAAACGAACAAGCAATAAGGTTCACCAGAATCAGAACATGTGAAAAACATTGATAATTTGCGGGGTTTTAGACATGTAGTAAACTGTTCCCCTGGCAAACGAGATTTTCTGTGATCGAAGGATGATTGTCGCCACACCCAGCCTAAAGGAGATGGAATTCTTCGCACCCGTACTAGGCAAGTGGACATAAAAACTTTCCTTTCGGCATGCATAACATTCTTTGATTCCATACACTATACCGACGAGTATCAACTGGGTTTCGAAATTCTCACGTTCGGAATACCATTTAAATTCGGGCATTTCTCGGCATGTGACGGTAGAGAGCGATTAATATTAGTGAAAATTAGTCGGTTATCACAATACCATCTCATTGGGATTGGCTGATCCATCAGGGTGGTTATGTATCTAACTTTCTTCGGGGTGAATCACTTCAGCAAGAAATAGATGCAAATGTTGACGTAGGGTGGTTGAATCCGATGCTCAACATCATAAAATCGTAGACGCTGGGCTGACTGGCTGAAAGTGATCCAAAACAAGCCTTTGCATCTCCTAGTGTAAGATTTCGCCCGGATAGTCATGCTACGGAAAACACAACGGAGAGACCAAATGACAGGGAGATCATAATACTTGCCTAGTAACAAAACGATGAAACGCCAAGCGACAACAAAGATCCGTTGGCAACGCAGTCGTCTTTTTTCGCAGCTGTTATCTGAAGAGACTGGCAAGATGCTTTTTTCTATTGGGTTCATCAACTTGTCTACGTTCATGCACGTTGGGCCCAACTCCGAGCTAGACGTACACTGTTCAGGACCATCATCCAGTCACTCCACGGAAGTCTCGAATGAGGGTACCGCAAAGTGACCTACACAACGGACAGCCTAAGTATTGATGGAGGAAGAATACCGGTTAAGAACATTTCAATGAAACGCTAAGAGACACGAATGCACCGCAGAAAATCTACGATTGCTCTTGGAACGACCGCTCTCCTAAAGGTTTTCTGGATATTCTTCGGCAGCCTTCTACCCGTATCCATTTTCTAGGTTTTAGTGAATAAGCATATGATTTGACGTTTGATAGGAAAATGCGGAGAAATAAATCAAAGACGAATCAACGCCACAGGGAGGAAGCGTTGTAACAGCTGATTTCCAAGTTCCGCAGATGTGTTTCAAGAACACAGGTGCAATTACGTACTGGACAGTCATTGAACGATTGACTAGTGATATCAACCCACGGACTGCGATGGAATTTTCCGTGTATGTAACAAACGCTCACACGGCACTGAAATTGATACTGTTTGGAATCGGGTTGCATCCCCTCTGATAAAGGCAGAGCACTGCATAACACCATTACGAAATGCGTCGTCATTCGCCAGGTAGTAAGTAGTTACACTCACTGCAAGAACAATGGATTTCTCTACCCGCTAAATTTTTGTCTCGTTAGTTAATGTGATCATTAGTCAGCAGTCCTTAGCGTTAGCATTTCCCTCTATTGTATAGAATGTGACTAACCGACATACAAGCAAAATACCGGAGTCTTCAAATCCACTCAACACCCCAATTTAAATGGCAATCTGACTGGTTCGCTTACACAACTTAGTGATCGTTTAGGGCAGGCTATCACCAACTGCTGTTCACATGCCAGTGCCTAGTGCTAGAAATGACTTACTGACAACGGTACACAACAGCTTTATTCCAAGCAACCGAATGCGGTCGAGTGCAAAAGTTACCACGGCCGTGCGTTAGCTAGAAATGCCTAACGGACACGGTACACAACAGCTTTATTCCAAGCAACCGAATGCGGTCGAGTGCAAAAGTTACCACGGCCGTGCGTTAAATTAAGGGGCAATATCAGGTATTCATCCAGGCTCTCCAATGGATGTTAATGAACAACATCCACAACGATCGTCACTCTATGAAATGCCTGTATGCTGACCACGTTCGGTCGTGCTTCTATAGCGTGCATGGATACTCGCCCGCATTCGCTGAATTGATTGGATAATCGACTAGCGTGGATGCTTGCCGGGCTTCCTGTTGATTATTTTCAATGGAGTTCTAGGGTCCCCGTGTGTTCCAGGTACTTTTAGGTTATTTTCAGCAATCTCACCTTCATATACGAATACTCTCACTTGCAAATTAAATTTGTGTTACCGGGGACTCAATCGAAGACATAAGTTTGTCGTGCATCCTTGTCTCTTCCAAATGGAATGTACATTAACCCGCATTCATGCATTCCGTCCAATGGTGAGTTGCTTCATTCCCCTCGGTGCGCAAATTTAATT
>NW_008751968.1:429146-431723 GCF_000715545.1 Opisthorchis viverrini | reverse complement strand
CTTTAAGCTGGGATTAAACACTGTGAATTACCCCATTCAGTATTTAAAAAGAGGACACGTAGGGCTAAACACGACGCGAGGAACTTGAAATCTCATATTTTGCCCAAGGCCTTGTCACTATAGAGCTCGAGATACCTCAGTAATTGCACGAACTTACTGACTGGGGGTCCGCGGTTCGAGCCCAACCCCGAAATTTCGACTCCCCCTGTCTGGAAATCTGAAGTACCTGACCCACCTTGATTCCTTCGGGTGCCACGGTACTACGCCTGATTGATTATTTCTTATTTCTTATTTTTATTATACGAACTACCGTATTGTGGGAAGATAAATTAGATGGTGTTTTCACGTGGACAAATCAGGTATACTGGTCAGAGCCATTTTCAATTCACGTGGACAAATCAGGTATACTGGTCAGAGCCATTTTCAAAAGTCGTGCTGAATCTCTACCGATGCTCCTAACATTTTGGCCATTTAATCGTGAATCTAATGATTGAAAAAAATTACCATCATTGACTGCAAATAGCAGAGGGTTGTCGCTTTTGACCGGAAACAGAAATTCGTCGTGGTGAGGCAGGAAAAACTCTCGGGAACAACGGTAATGACTTTGTGGAGCCGGTTATCAGACGGCTTGTAGAGCTTTTCATAGTCAACCAAGCCATGATTGATGTACATTTTTAGCTTGGCAGTCAGAGTATCTTGCCATGAAATTTCCTCTGTGCTTCAAGAGAATCAACTTCGGCCCAAGGCGGATAACCTCAAATATGCCATGTATTCTGGTGATTGAGATCAAGTCGAAAAGCGGAGAGGTGAGACGTGGTTAGAGCAAATTCGGGAGCAGATTTCGGAACTAGATTGATAGAATAGCGTTCAGTCGGGAGGCGTTTAGCCAGAGCAGTGAAAAATAAGTCAGAGTTGCCTAGAGAACCGGAACGCGAGAAATTGTGTCAGAAATTGTGATCGAAGAAGCTCGACACTGGCTTCCAGTTCTCAGAAGCCGCACTGAGGTGAATAGTGATCTCATCTACAGAAGCGGATGAGTGTAGGCAACAGATTGTTTAGCGACCTTGGATTAACAGAATTAGGTTGCCTCGACAGAGTACTAAAGTGAGAGGTGTTCTCTTTTCTTCTTAACATCTGCTGTCAGGAACGAATAACGTGTACAATCCCTGCTTGTCACCCCCACCCTCAGAAAATTTGTTCGATTCCTTCCATTGCGTTGAATGTTAAGGTAGGTGTAATGCATTGGTCCGTTCGAGCGTCAGAAATACCCTGAGATTTTACGGCGTCCAGTTCGTCGGTATCACAATGAAGCTCTCAGGCCTTTTTAAATTCACACTTTCGTTATCTCAATCAACTATGCGGTTAATTCAGCGCTATGATGAAACCATCCTCCTTTTGATGCACCGCTAACGGATGAGCCTCTCAGAGGAAGAATCGGATGACACGTCCAGTTTCTGCCTGATTTTTGGGACGGCTCGGTTAGGGCCTGCATGAACAACTAAAATATTTCTCTTTAATACACTTCAGAAATGCGGGAAATATAACGAGGTTGATCTGGATTTTGAGAAAACACGGGTTGCAACACTCTAAAGCGCGGCCAGTCCTGCTAGATTTCGTTGCCGGGGGATATAGACAACTCACAAAATGTGCAAACACAATCGGTAGAGGGTATGGGACCGGCAAAGTCAGTTCACGTGGGTCGCGGTCACCGAATGCAACCACATCGTGAATTGACGACCTATTCATAAACACAAACCGAACATTGGCAAACAACACGTGACATTCGCAGAGGCACGCGCAAATGAGCGTATGGCATTCAGTGCCATAATATTTCACGGTGAAACAAACACCAGGGCTTTCTACGCGATCTTAATGTAACTTGGTTTTGCAGCTGTAAAAGATCTCGCTGCGGATGAGATTGGAGTACCTTTGATGGCTTCCATTAGCGAACGTTTTATTTCCCGTTCGGCTGAGATGTGAGCTATGGCTGAATCATCTGAGCCCGCTGGTCCATTTTCTAAAAGTCTTGATAATGAATCCGCCTGACTGATCTGGTTGGTAGATTTAAAATTGACGCTAAGGATCTAACCGAGAAACATTGCAGCACATCTTTGAAGTCCATTGGCAGAATAGACAGGAACTGCATTTCTAGGATAAGAAAACGGCTGATTGTGGAGTGTGGTCTGCAAAAAAATAAATAAATTCCACTACATGAGGCAGTCACAAATTTATCATGGTAAAACAAACGCAGGTTTTCTTACTCGATCTAACTGTAACTTAGTTTTGCAGCAGTGAAAGATTTAAATATATGGGTTATGGCTTTTACCGGGCTAACTTCCGAGCTCTGTTTCGATCCAAATTGGACATTCCTCAAAGGCAAACAGGTTGATCGGTTGATCAGTGTCGTGAAAGATTTGAACGGGTATTCAACCCATCGGTCTAGGGAGAGTGATTAACAACCAATTAAACTTTATCAACAAAAATGGTTATTCCCATTCTGTTGATATCATGACCCATTTGAGGTGACGACCAGCGGGAAACCATAAATCGTATTAGTGAGAGAACACCTGTTGTAAT
>NW_008751968.1:419549-427470 GCF_000715545.1 Opisthorchis viverrini | reverse complement strand
GGACCCAACGTATAGTTATATGCAAAGGGCTTCCCTACACGGAGCATTTTACATTTTTGGAGGTTAAACTGTAGACTGTTTTTCAGTGACCAATCATAAAGTGTATCGAGAACGTTTTGTAATAGGTGACTGTATTCAATGGTGCGTATGCTTGATTATATCTCGATATCTTCCGCAAAGAAAGTGGTTTCACTGCTCACGAGCTCAGGTATATCGTTTATGTATAATATAAATAAAGTAGGCCCAAGAACGGAGCCTTGGGGTACTTTACTTGTAGCGCCGTTCGTTTCGTTCGCTGTTGGTAGGGAACACACATGATTTAACAGCTTTTGTGAACTCTGCTTATTGAGACCTCTATACAAGCTTGGTGTTATTTGCCAAGGTGCCATGGTGCTCTGGGAAAGAAGTTGCCCGGCGGCATTCTGTAAAATGGGTGCTCTTTCATCATTCAGAGACTCTCTACCTTTGCCAAAATATCCAGTGCATATCCAATGGACATCAATTTTGCAATCAATCGTGTAATGGTCGACAGGGGGAGAAGATATTTGATGGAAACATGTTTGTTTTAACCAAGATGTGCAGCGGTGCTGCATACACCAAGTTAATAATAGTTTTTCATGGTTTCAATCCGCGTGATGGCATCCATGAAAAACAAAAAATATATAACGACACATGCACGCAAAACCTTTTCTATGTGCTTACCATCAATGAAAAAAATATTATCTAATTCTACACTGACAAGGCTGTTTTCCAATTGAATTTCGCGTTTATTATGAAACACCCTGTACTTGTGCAGATTTGTAGGCATATTTCTGAGTAAACTAGTTAACTAGAGTAAGAATATTTCGACAACTGGTCTTATTTGCACGCGAATTCGTTTTTGACAGAAGACCCGAATGGATCTCTCGCTAATGTGGTACGCTTAATCGGAGGGTGCTGAAAAAAAGTTGACGGGTACTCAGGGGGGGCGCCGACCTGATGAGCCTTCTCGTGGGCGGTATAAAGTTTTTCACGTAGTTGTGAGTAAATAACAACGTATGTGTTGTCTCAAGCGTCGTACTAACAGAAATATAAGGCTGTTCCACGCATTCTGTTCAATTGAAGCGGGCCATCATCTGAGTCTCTTGTCAAAACCAAATACTGTGTAAATGAATGTGGTCCTCAAAAACTGTACAATGTGTTCAAATAGAACTTGAGGTTGAGGAAAACTCAGGGACTGATAACGAAGCATGACGAAACTGGCCCTGAGTTTTGAAGGGTTTTCAGCAACCTTATGATTAGTGTTACTTCCACAACAACTAACGCACCTCAACAGCCAAGCTATCTACCGGCGGCACATTATGCCTCACGTGCGAGCTTTAAGTTCTACATGGTGAAAAACTCGTGCGGGTCAATTTCATGTTCCATCCAGGCCGTGGAATAATGCACATTTTTATTTCGCTTATCCGGGTATATACATTGATCCAAACGTCATACTCCTGCGTACGGTGTTCCAGCCATGCTGGAGAACGGCAACGTTTAGCTAATTCATTTGTGACACGAAAAACACCGCGGACAATTTGCACACCGAGGAGATTGAAACAATTCGCCAGCGGACAGAATCCTGAAATGTAGTTTAATTTACAATCCAGTTGAAATAAACCAGAAGAAACGAAGAACTGATCTGAGTTCAGAAGCGTTCTCCTTCAAAACGAAGTTATCGTGAAGATGAGAGTTGTATCTGTCGGGACGGTCAGTTTCTTGAAACTGAACCTAGGGTACTTGGAACCAAGCAGAACAATAAACTCTACCCAAATCTGAATAAGGAAGCAGGCAAGCATCCAGACCAGTCAATACGTCAAGTTATTTAAAAAAAGCACTTCACAGAAGCCCGCCGGAATATGATCAGCGTTGATGCATCTAATAAAAGCACGATCGATATTGGTAGGTGTTCAGTAGATGTTCAATAGGTGTCCATTAGAAAGCCTAGATCAATATCAGATAGTAACGGTTGATTAACGCAAGGCCTTCGTAACCGTTGCACACATACGCACACAGTCGCTTGTAAGGAATATAGCTGTTGTGTTCTCTTGTCTGTTCGCTTGTCTGGCTCTAGGCACTGTAGTGTGAACTGCAGTTTGATATAACAATATCATGCGTTTTTTTTTAATCCGACACTTCTTCCTAATCCAGGTATATTTAAAGAGTGCCACTACTTGGTGGCACTCTCCTGCCCCAAATAATCGCCAATATTTGTGCGTAACCGGACCAAGCAGATTGCCTTCAAATTTGGGGTATCGGCACGATGACTAGCCTTAGATGTTTGGCTTGTAGGCTTAGGATGCCAGTGCATCGCCCAGGTGAAACAGAGACCGTAATAAAAGCGGAAGTCACAAAACGAAAATTACCGGGACCATAAATTAATTGTTCCTGGATTGCTTATCGCCAATTCCTTGCAGTCAGTAGAAGTACATATCAATTAGCGAAGGACGACACATTTCGTGCTGGTGTTATGTAGCGATCTGCTTCCACCCGGCTGCAAATAGCGTTCAGTTCAGTGCAGTGTAGGATATTTTGTACACTGTGGTCCACATTTCACGCAAAATCTTCCACAGCAGTCTGTGGGTTGACTGGTCTAGTCAACCGCGGAAAGAGTTTCCAGTTGTGTCGACCACAGCACCATATTACGTCAGGTTTCAGAACATCGGCATGCGTACTAGAGCTCTAAAATATTTGTTTACCCAGACATCAAAAATGTAATCGATGCTGTCGGTTGCTTCTACACGACACAAATTGTCACGTTGCAATGAAACACAGTGGCAATATATTACTACCCACTGAAGCTTAAGAACAGATACAGATAAATTTACCACGTCTGAAATTTCCCATACGTTTCCCATGTAACCCCGTGCGAGTAAGGCACGAGCGGACGAAAGATAATGATGCCTTCTATGTTCATTTTAAATACACGCAAAGTAGTATGGAATTATTTGACCACAGTGCACAGCAACTCTGTGGCATTTAGGTTGGATTCGATCGGCGTTACTACTAACGTCGTTGCTACGTCAGTGGCCTACGTTGTGATTCCTGAAACCTGGTTTATGAATGGTTTATGTAATGCATGCCGAAACTTCTGATCTGCCGAGGCTTTCCAAGGAACCCTCCTATGTCCATACTCTTGGTACGGATGCGTTAAAAATCGAAGTTACGTTTTACATAATCTGTTGTGTTTTATTAGAGGGACCCATCCACTACATCAGTGTGGTTGTCGTTCTCTAATTTGCCTACCGAACAGCCAGATAAATGTTGGGCGAAAAAATGCTGATCAATAGTACGAATAGCTCTCACATAGAGTAGACATAGCGCCAATCACCCTTCAATCACGGGATCCCTGGTGAAGACTCGTTAGAAGGATTTTTCAGTAATCTTACAAAACTATTTTCCTCTAATCCAATTGTGGGTTGGGAGTAGTAAGAACATGTTGCATCACTTTACGTGATTTCCTCTTATCGATGAAGTCAGACTAAACACGTATGACTCCCAGGCGGCACACCCCAAAACCTCACGGAAAGTGTGTCTCGCGACCATACGTGTTGCTTTGCTTTCTAGCCGTGAGACTTGGCCCCTACGGGCAACTAGTCCTAGACGTCTTTGGGTTTCCGATCGAAAGCAGTTATCTCCCAACCAATATTTATGCAAACTGATGTCGCTGAATCCACAACGAGACAATTAGCAAATGGATTTAAGGGTGAGCAACACACTCCTCTATGCAGGAAAGTGTGATGCTAAGAAAGAGATTTCGAGAAATCTGTGCATGGTGGTGTGACAATGAAAACATGGTCACCGGCACCGCTGTAGGTTAACAAGAAAGTTAACATGGTTTGGAATAGTAGCTTTCTGGGCGTCGCTCCCACCCATAGGAAAGCTCGAAAAACACCACTCGAAATTTGATGGCGATATTCCTCAATAATTAGGTCTGTTGTCATTTCCTAATCAGGCTTATCTAACTGGTGATCAAGAAAAATGGGTATAAAAATTTTCATATTTTTCTCCGTTTCGAAGGCGCACAATTATCCTGTGCAAACGGAATATGTTAAACTATGAGTCACTGATCCGCACAACTCTTTTGCGGCAGTTAACAAGCAATTAACGCGAATAAAGTGGGAGGATAGCGAGCACGCTGGTCAGGCTGTTGTTCGGTATACACTACTGAATATAATCTGCACATAAAATGACTTCCACTAGGCAAGTGCTTGCATGGCGACATGGATATGGAAATGGAAAATCGATTTTCGGACGTATCACGAAATACAGTATCTCCTATGGTTTTGAATATAAGAAGGTGATTAGCAGCGGACTTCCAGTTTAGCTAGTTTCATTGGAACGGACACATTCAGCTCCTCGAAAAAAAGATCTCATTATAATTACTGAATTTATGAATATATGAATATATATACATAATGTATAAACTACTGGGGAGCATCCTCGTAAACAGGTTGGGGAAAACCCGCATTTTGAACACGGACATCCAAGGAAAAAAATATGCTTTTATCTTAAACTAATCTAGAAACGTACCGTTCATTCGTCGTTGAACAAATATGTGTTCAACTGTCCTTTGCTCTCGGTAATCAGCTTACAAATGTTTCATCACCAAGAGAAGTGACAGCATGAGTGAATGGGTGGGACGACAGTTTCTCCATACCTGTCTGATATTATTCTGCTGCAACTGGCTGACAAGAGCGTACCCTTCTCAGGGACTAAGTGGTCCGTTTCAAGCTGTGTGGTCTGCTTTGTGGTGTGCATTACCTGAACTCGATTGGCGCTTTGATTACTTTTCGCCTGCGGAACGTTCGTTCTTGTGTGATTGATCGGGTACCGGTTTCACTTGTGTCGCTATCTGCCTCCACATTCGACTGGCTGCCACACCGTACTCTCGATAGTCAGATACTGAATACGCATAACACATGGCTTGCAATGTTGGAGGTATGTTTTGAATAATGTGACGTCTGCTAGGGTATTAGTTAAACGCCTTTCATTAGAGATGATGCAGGATATACGAGAACAAAAGAAGACGTGATTGACGAGGACGTGACAATAAAATGAATGTCTCTCCATCCGCATACGCTGCACAATTCGTTTTGTTGTTTATTTCGACAGCACCAAGCTGTCGCAAGACAAGAAGGAAAATTCTCGTGTTCTCCAGGCATCTCAGCGATTATAGCGTGAACGTAAGAACGGGAGGGTCCGGCGTTTGAAATAACCGTAAAGCGTACAATGTTAACCATTTTTAAAATCAAACGATTAGACTCACACAATAGCGAATAACAAAATATCTTTCTCGAATGTGACCAACGAAATATTCTCTATGAAAACGTAGTTTTTTAGAAAACAAGATCGATACAAAAGCGTGACATCAAGCAGAAACTCCATATTCTAGGCGACAACCAATAACGTGCTACTGATGTATTATCACTTAGTGGGTGAATTAAGAAAGGATTATTTGTCAAACTGAGTGTTCCGGTAGGATGGAACTCCTTGCACCAAACCGTTGTGGGGACTGCCGAAATCTCAGAATGAAGCCTATGCAAACAGCTATCAGATCAGTGCTTCGGGGTGGTGACCGAAACGCACATGAGCCACCGAGTTTCCGAACGCAAAGCTGAATGACAGAAGATCACCAACTAACACAAAGCTGATGACGGAGGCCCAAACATTAATGCTCACAAAAACTGTTAAACCAAGAAGGTTTCTTTCGAACGGCGAATGAAATAGACCGGTTTCGCTGACTGGCAGTATGAACAGAAACATCCATCACAAGTCCCCGTACAAACCATCGGTTGATCAGAAAACACGCACAAAGCGCGAATGATTACGGAGTGCACCAAAATTCCAAATCCAAACAATGCATTACGAGTATCAACTTCCGTGCGAACTAACCATTTCAGCACCTTCCTCCTTTTGGCTTCAAGTTTTGAATCACCTTTCACAAAATTATCCACTGTGCATCCTAAAACTTATAAACAATGGTGTTTTCCATTTTCTATTTAGGTTAACCATCAATTTTCACTCCAACAATTGATTGAAATCTATAATCTACTCACTATCTTCACTCAGATTACTTTCATGACGACCGCTGAATGCTAAACACGGAAAAATTCGTTTGTCAGCTTGTTTTTCGAGCACGGCATCTCGATTCCCTCCTTCTGCTTAGTGTTTCCAATAGCGTCGAAAAGGAATCACCTGGAAGCACGACCAGTAGCCATCGTTGACCTCAGTACTTAAAGGATAAAGTATACGTGTGAACTAGCCGCTATCTTGAGCTGCGTACCACCCCGTTAATTGGTATTTCAAACCACTGTGCTGTGACACTCCTCTTTTCATTTTGACATTAGATCCGGCCGTCGAGCCACTGGTCATGCTGGTTTTCCCTGGAGGATGAAGTCCCTTAGTCGCTACCGGCGGATGTGTACGAGTGAGCCTTTATTAGCACGACCGTAGAGCATCTAGTTCAATGCCACACTTCGACAGATGTTACGTACTAAGTTGATCTACCCTGCAGAAACTTAGACATATAAACATTCAGGCAGATCAGGCTATCCCTCTGAGTTGGTATAGTGGTGATCTACTTATTTTCGCTGATATAACTCGAAGTTTACCGAAGTTTACACGTCAAGAAATGCCCGAGGTCAACCGGCTGTTTGAATCCGGTAGACAAGAACTGTGAGAACCAGTTCATACTCGACGGTATGGTGCATCGAATCAGGGAATGTTATGCGTGCCGAAACATCTGATTTGGTGAAACTTTTAAAAGAAACTGTTAATGCTCACCTTCTTAGTACGGATGCGAAAAACTTCAAAGCTGTGTATAGAATAATGTGTTGCATTTGATTAGATGAAACCCCCCACTAGATCAGTCTGGTTGTCGTTCCTTAATTCGCCTGCTAAACAACCAGGTAAAAGTTGGGCCGTATTGTGATCAGCTGTCTGTTAGAGTGGATATAGCATCAAACATCATACAATCACAGGAAAGAAACAACGTAATCATGAGTTGACGGGTAGCTTGCCGGTCCAACATTTAGAAGAGCTCTGATTGAAACCAACAGCCAATCCTGATTTAGTTTCCATGGAATATTGTTTGCCAACGGCGCATTCAGGATGCGCCAGAATTTCAAAAAATGGTCGCCGGAAACACTTGATAAACGAGGTTGTATCTACTTGTGGACACTGATACACGCTGGTAGTTCTTTTGACAAGAACGCTAGCTTGAAAGTCTCGCATCAAAAACTACGCTTCAAAACCGACGTTAAGTCCACCTGATGGGCCACAAGCAATGTTTAAACTCGGTCGTGGACTGCTAAAGATTTCTCTTTGATCTTACGTCTACTGTTCGATCAAAGTAATTAATTATTCTGTAGTATAATTTAACTGATCGGTCTGCCCTATGGTTATTATTGTGTTTTCATACGCAGGGTAATGTTACTTGCAACCTGTGTTCCATGATATAATGGTGGATAAATTCATTCGGTCGCTGCGCTGGGAAACACGGATATACATTTCCAAGGTAGTCAAATACAACACCCTTGTCGACGTCTTCGTGCTCGTAGTCATGGAAAACGTTGAATTAAAAACGGATTTATGGAATAAAATAATGAAAAGCAACAGTTCAATTTGTGAAGAAATTTAAACAAAGGAACGAAATAATCGTAAATTCTGTTTGACGTTATTTCCCGAGCTTGTATTTGTACAACGTATCACTGAGTCATAAAGTGTTGATACAATGTGTTACAACCTCTATGCAAGAACCAAGTTTTCACATCATTAGAAGTTTACTCCACTTATCCAACTAATTTGTTCTATTACAAAATGTCAAGACTACTAGATTGTCTGCTTGGTACTTGCTCCAAATCAGTCGGCTGATGCACTCAATCGACATCTAGATATC
>NW_008751968.1:418500-419096 GCF_000715545.1 Opisthorchis viverrini | reverse complement strand
TACAAATGACAGATGAATTGAAGATGAAGTGACATATAGTACGGCAGGGAGGTTATGTAAGCCAAGCGGAGTGCTTAGTGTCATCCACACTTGGGGGAGTATCCGTTCTCCAAACAACATTTAGATGCATTATCCCTATCCAAAATTTTGGTTGCCTTTTCCTCACGTGTGTTTCGGTTAATCGCCTTCTGAAGTCTAAGCTACGTCAGTTAACTAATCAGATATTTGATAATTGGTTGCTTCGGAGCTGAAATTATTCGCCGGCAGCCTGATGATGACCAATTTTTGAAATTTTTCGAGTTTTTGCAATCGCCCTAAGCCAAGCTCGGCCGGAACCTCCAGGTTCACTAGACAACTGACTAGTCCATTTTGAGAATCATCTGAAGTGCACCATTCATTCTTCCGCGGACAAAATTGAACCCGCTACATCCCGAACACTATTTGTAGGCTGAAGTGTCCAGCCACGAGTGGCTGATCAGTTCTCACTTGAGAACGCGGTTGGACGGGTATTTTCTCAAAAAACCGGAAAGCTCAATCCGTCCCAAATGTACCAAATCAAAATATATTTTCAGTAAGCCTTACCTTTAAGAAGGATG
>NW_008751968.1:322221-415031 GCF_000715545.1 Opisthorchis viverrini | reverse complement strand
AAAATTATAGTTCCTTCAGGAAGGCGACCGGAAATTTATCAAATGAATACCACCAAGTAGTCCAGCACGCGGATGAGCGGTAACCATGACCAATTTCCTCATGCACAACAAAACACTTCCCCGGAACATAGGATGGAACAGACGAAAATTTTGTAAAGATATTTATGAACTGCCGGATTTTATTCGGATCCACAAAATCTTTCTAGACGGATGCAGAATTTTGTGTCTTTTTGAAAGTAATTTAAGACTCTGCATGAAATTCCCGCCATTCCATGTCGTTGGTGTTTCTCTTCTCGGTTTCCATCCAGATTGTGTGGATGAGTGTCCGGAAGCCACGTTATGTCTCTAGTAGTCTGGAAGTGAACCCCTTACCGGTTCAGACGTTTTATTTCCTTCACCCATAAAGCGTATACGTATAAACCCATTGTACGCCAGCGAACCACCATTGGCGAACAACGGGTCTCCGCTGACTTGGATGGTGATGACGGTGACGCTGGTGACGTGCTGAATCACTTGTTTTCCCCAAATGTCAGACAACTGGTCCGGAAAAATAACATGACTTCCATTAAGAATTAGTTACCACATACAGCTATACCAGATTTACAAGTGGAACTGTGAACATTGAAAATTATTCGGAATCTGTAGGACGTATTGGCAGTGTATAACTTGGTCCGAGATTCTACTATAAAAACTACAACTTATTTGTTAGGCCTTGTCGAGCAAGGTGATTAGGGTTCTTCTCGAGTTAGCTCACAGTTACGTGGATTATGACGGAGTCTGGGCCACTTTGAAGGAAGGTCAACGGCTCGTTTTATTCACTCACTGGAAAACGTCTTGATAATAGATGAGTGGATCGGCAATAAATTTTCAGTCTTAACCTGGATGCAACAACTCAGTATTACCAAGGCCGAAGAATTGTCAAGGTCGTAGGAATTCGATTGTTAATAAGGGGTATTTCGTACATTACAAGCGCACTGTATCGCGACTCAACTATTTAGCGCAACGGCATATAAATGCCGCTTCATAGGGATTATCTATGTCAAGTGCACGGTTTGTGGGCAGTTTATTAAGCATATGACATGATTGAAACGTGGGAAAGTCAGGTCGCGGAAGACGGTGACTTGATCTGAGTCGTTTAAGCCATTTCAATGGATTTCAAAGATTACACTGAAGGATGATACGAGCAGTTTACCCATTGATTGGAAAGAAGAAACAAGGCTGAAATACTCAGGGGACGCGATGCAGACGCAGTGAATTTTCCTCTGCATGTTGTTGGTTGGCACACTTCCTGAGTTCCCGTCAAATTTATGTTTCATATTCCGTTGAAGAAAACCATAATAATGAAAGATTCATTTGAGTCACCCTTCAGAAAGGAATTCGTGTGCAAATGAGACTAGTTGTCGAAATATTCTTACTCTAGTTAATTAATTTGCTCAGGAATACACCAACGAGAATTACACAATAAATAGACAGTCGAAGAGTGATTTCCCTAGTTAACAAGTTTACTCAGAAATATATCTACAAAATTGCACAACTGGTAGACATGTTTCATATATCATCCCTTTGTCGACAGATTTCGTCGGCGTGGAAAGCTGCTTAGGAGATCACGATAATTGATTGCTCCAGGCTAGATATTACTGGCCGTGTCTCAAAATCAGTCTCCAGATCTCGACTGATCCTGTCTAGGTTTGATAAACCCGGTGATTGCTAAACCCTTGTGCCTCCCTCGGAAAATGGCGACTGCAACTTAAAACGCTGGTGCGGATGAACTTGCAAAGAATATTTTGTTCCAAATATGAAAAATGCACTTTAATCATCTTGACATTCAGTTGTTTACCTTCATCCCTACTGCTGCGAGATCTGGACAGCTTAACTTAAGTGAATACCGCTACGCAAATTGAAGTATTTCAGAGAAGTTGGAGAGAGAACACATGTTGTTACAGTCACCTGTCGTAATCGTTTTATTTGGCCGGTCCAAGCATTGGAGATATTTCGAGACATTGCCAACGCAGGTGACCGTACAGTTTATTTATCACCTGGTGGCTGATCCGTGTGTCAAGCCCCACAGTTGGATTTCAAATATTCCAGTAGACATTCACATTCCGCTTCCCATGCTGGTACGCTTAGACTCCCCATTTTCAAACCATGAGTTTCGGTAGAAAGGGTCGTATATTGAATACGGGTCTTCCAAAGAAGTCATGGATGATTGGTTATTTGCTCGTTTGCATGGCTGGGATACAAGTGCGAACTTTGTTTGAAATAAAGACGACGAGTAAATCTTAGAGTAAGTTTTGATCCTGACCGAGCTTTGCAAGCACAAGATCGGGCTCACCATTGGAGACCAGATGAACAGCAAGGGAATCACAATAGTTGCTGAAGGCTAAAACTGTAATTCCATGTTACTGCAATTAGCGTTAAATTATCTCGCCTGTATTGATCAGATTTTTGCTTTTACTTTAGTGGTATAACTACTTTAGTAGTATTCTTATAAGTTTCAAAACACAATCCAATGACCGTGGATTGCAAATACAAAAGGATAACCGGACTGGTGGTATGCAGGTCAACAAAATGGCTACTAATATGGCATAGTTTCGGCAGTTAAGACAACACTTCCCAAGGTTCAATTACGGAGGTGTAAACGGCACACAAAACATTTGCCAGTTGCTGAGGGTCAAAATTCTTTGAGGTGGGAGCGACACGGAGGGCATTGGCATACATTTTATCGGGCAAGCAAACAGTTTTGCCTTCGGCATGTTAAATGTTTGACGCTTCCTGGAGATTCGTCAGATGCGATGGTACTTAGCACATCTTGACTCGGCGGTATGCACTCGCTTCACTGATTTGACAAAGACTCTAATTGAACTTTCCCAGTCATTGAACACGTTGATCAGAATGGATGTTCATACCCTATTCACCGTAAACTTTCTACCGCAGACCAATTAGATTTGTGGTGGCGATATATTCTGGTTACCATAAACTCATTTTTGCAACGTGTCTAGTAGCGTTTTTTGTGGCGTTAATATTCCAGGGACGGCCTCCGCCGCAGCGCGAAATTCTCAGTGAACATGAGGCACTTTTGACCTCAAATCCAGGATTTCGGATTGGCGTTGTGATCCTTGCCAGCTTTCGCTGACCTGATTGATTGCTCCAGCGTTCAATCGTCAACTAGCTCTCCTGGCTTTTCTGACTTCTCTTCTGTTGGGAATTTGATAGGGTTCGAGGTCCTTAGCAAGGTTTCAGGCATTTCGGAATAATTTTCATGTATGTGACCTTACTTGCACCAGATTCCTTGTGTCTTCATCCTCCCTAAATGGAAGTGAAGTGGTTCGAGCCTAGCAAAAATAGAGAGGTTGTATCCTCTGTGCCACACAGCAAATTTGTCGCGGTAATTTTTTAGAATTTCCGTCCCGCTTTGGTCTTGCGGGAAACCAGCAGCAGGACTAGGGGCAGCTAAATAGTCCGCGGGTACTTTCTGGTGGTTGACGAGTTCACCTTTTGCACCAATTAGTTAAAATCAAATATTTCTTGAAAACACTCTGAGTCAAGTCACTTCCTGGTGATCACAAACCCAACTGGATATCATGTTCTGAATTCTTAAGTTTATTTTCATCAAAACGAGAACCGCTACTGAAACATTTGTAGTACATTCAGCTTGTATAGCTTAAAGGAACGTATCATCGCTTCCTGATCACAATGGAATAAAAGGACATCTGACTAGGCTCATCTGTGTCTTGGACATTTGAAAAGTGCCTGCAGAAAGTGGTGAGATTCCAGACCAAACTCCTACTGCTTTGGAGGAGCCCATTCAATGACATTATTTTGACGTAAAATAAACCATGGAGAAAGGTAAACTCCTTGGTTGAATGCCTTGCGTAACATTCAGAACACTATCTAAAGTCAACCAGAAACGCCATGAAACCATCGATTGGCACAAATATTAAATGCTCAGCTTTTGAAAAGTTCCCATTGAGGAGGATTGATTTGGCAAGTTGTAGGTTATGACACGGGTTTGCCGGGTACACATTTTGACTATGATTTTTAATACGAATGTTTTCAGCAGAAGTACTTATGAAGCTTGTTGGAAGGACATTGCCCGAATGATCAGTCATTGAACAAGTTGATCAGAATCGATGCTCATAGCCGGGTTAATATAAACATTGTACCGCAGGTCTATTAGATTTATGGTGAACATACTATTCGCAAAATCGCCTCATATGTACAAGGCAAAGATGGATTAACAGGAGGCGATGAAACCATCGACTTACGCATTGAGTACCAACCCAGCATTTGAGAAGTCCCCAACTTTGAGTGCGTGTAATTTGCCAAATTTTCAGCTGGCCTAATGAAACACAAAAATTTGCCGAATACACGTTTCCACTGTTTTTTCTAAAACAAACAACCAAAACAATATCCTCATGTACCAGTAAAAGTACACATGAAGCCGTGTGAAGCTACGTGAAACCATTCGCAGACTGTTTGTTGCTCAGTCTGGAGCACAAAGACGGTGATTGAAGTGATCCGCGTGTCCTAGGGAAAACCACAAGTGATCAGTGTGCACACGTTGAAGAGAGAACTTTGCCAAAATGTTCAGTCATTGAACAAGGTGAACAAAATCTCCCATCAGGCCCTAGTATGCGTAAACTTTGTACCGTAGACCTAATCGATTTCTAGTGGATAGATTTTTCACAATGTAGCCATACATTCGTTAGGCAGAGGTCGATTTGCAGGATGCGCACAGTATAAAGTTCCAGACACATTAGGTTTGAACTTGGCCAGCTGTGATGCGTCTTTGTCCGCCTCTTATAGAATTCGTGTTCTGCATCGTCCATGTTTCATGGCTGGAACCGCCAATGTCCACAATTTGTCATCGATATTTAACAAGAAGCCATCAAAGAACTGAGTCGTTCTTGTCGCTGCTTCGAACACCTGAAAAATTTATCGATATCAAGTAGGTTCCATTTTGTTTTGCATTGGTTTGAAGCCCGAGAGTTTTCCTAAATCCTATGCGAAAGCGTTTTCAAAGTGGAAATTTAGACCAACGGTATTCAAATGTGTGTCTTCCAACTCATGACACATTTCGTGACGCATATCACGACACACATTTCGTGGCCTGTGTTCCTTTTTGATTGTATTTCACTGTCGTTCTATGATACTTCGCTCTCGATGGGGTCGATTCTGAGGACCTATTAAACTATGATTTCACCAAGATGCAAAGCGTCATTCACAGTAATCAGAAGCCGACAGTATCACCCAGTTTAATGTTGAATTATTTTAGGTGAAATCACAGCTTGTGAGTAGGAGGTATTTTCTAGCAAAAGGGCAAAAGACTTCCTTGGATTTCGATGGTTTGCAATCCTTCACTAATGAGGCTAACTTTGCTCTGTAGCTTGATCGTATTAGAGAACCTCTCCTGAACTTCGCACTACCCTAGTCTAGAGTAACTAGCTGTAGAAACCAGGTCACAGAAATCACAACAAAGTCCACTCACCTCGCAGCGACATCAGGTGTTACGCTGAACAGATGTGATGCGAGACCACCTGAATTGTTGAGTAACTTGGGCAAATAATTCTACGCTACTTGGTATGCTAAAGTACTGTGTATTTGGAGTAACTCCCACCCGTCTTCGGCACGCAGCTATCACGGGCGCTCGGCGTTGTTTCTGCATTTTGACTCCGACCTTGGACGCGCCTAAATGGGCCGGGGCAGCGTTAGGTCTACCTAACTTGCATTCACATATTCGGCAACAAGGAACTCAGAACATCTTAAAAGTGTCTCTGGAAGCAACAAAGCTTCATAAATTTGTATAGTATGCAGAGAGAACAACGACATGGAATGGCGGGAATTTCATGCAGAGTCTTAAATTACTTTCAAAAAGACACAAAATTCTGCATCCGTCTAGAAAGATTTTGTGGATCCGAATAAAATCCGGCAGTTCATAAATATCTTTACAAAATTTTCGTCTGTTCCATCCTATGTTCCGGGGAAGTGTTTTGTTGTGCATGAGGAAATTGGTCATGGTTACCGCTCATCCGCGTGCTGGACTACTTGGTGGTATTCATTTGATAAATTTCCGGTCGCCTTCCTGAAGGAACTATAATTTTATATTAGGGGGCCTCGTCTCTTGACTTGGATTTATCATAACACCAACTAAGCCACTATAAACTATTAACCATGAGTGAGTGGGTGGATATCTTGAATAATTACTGTCGGACGTCATGTGATTCATCCATTTTCTCAATATTTGCAGATCAACACTAGTGTTTGTAACGAAATACGATACCACCATGCTGTGGTGAGAGTTATTTGCTGGATGCTGGGAGGAGATTCACACCGACATGCACACTCTTATCGAAGTCTCTTTTTTACCATCACTATTTCTTCGATTGAGTTATCTGTTGCACAACCGAAAAAACTCATTTGTTAATTGTCTTGTGGCACCAGTTTTGGTGTGGGACAACTGTTTCGATCGAATACATAGAGGCGTCTAAGGTTAGCTGCTCCTAGTGGCCAAGTTCTTGGGTTATACAGCGGAACACCCCGTACGGTAGGGTGACACATTTGCTGTCATCTGCTGTATGCTGAAAGGAGATTCGCACCTACATGTGCAGACTTCGCGAAGTCTCTTTCTTACCATCACAATTTCTTTCATTCAGGTCTCTCTCTCGGAAAACCCACTAAGTATTTATTCCGTTGTGGATCCACACACTGGTTTGCACCAGTTTTGGTTCTGAGAAAACTGCTCTTGAGCGAGGACCAAAAGGGCGTCTTAGTTAAGTTGCCCCTGAAAGGTCACGTTCCTCGGCTATACTGCGAAACAATCTGTACGGTAGCGTGACACATTCTGTGTGAGTTTCGCGGGCACGCCGCTTTGCCGACATATGTGTCTAGATTTTGGAAGATGGCCCGGATGTCACAGATTTGTGTATAAATTTCGAGGGAACAATATTCTATTGCGGGTAACCAATGGCAGAACACGGCCGATTTCTCTAGCAGACATCTTTTGTGGAAGGTGTGATACTTGACCAATGCCCAATGGAAAAAATGGTAGATTACTTAAAATATTTTCGAAACCAATTCGATTTGAAAATGCTGCACTCTATGGCATGTGAGTCTGTATCCAGGTTGCCCGAATGAATGTTCGGAGGTGTAGGCATTGATAATGATTGCAGTTAGCTAGTACCAAGTCCCCTCACTATCCAACTGTATTCCCTTTTACACAATATGGCTTTCAAATAAATCATGGTTGAAACGCAACGAAGTATCAGTGTTTAAAACAGAATTCATTCTGTCGCCGATGATGATGATGACGATGATGACGATGATGGTGAAGATGATAATGATGATGGTGGTGATGACGATGATGATAATGATGATGATGATGACGATGACGATGATAGTATGCCAAGACGAAGAAGTAAAATTCGTTGTGTTTTCTTGGGCGTGCTACATATTGGTTAAGTATGTATTGGACGTGTAATGCATGTCAAATACTAGTTAACATTCTTTTCGTAGACAAGATTAGTGGAAATAGGCACGAAGCGAGAATAAAAAACTACGCGATACCGTTTTGCTCAGTGAGATCCTACTTATGACAATAATCCATGTGCGTGTGAGCTACATGGCGGGCATCAGCGTACATATAATCATCGGCCAAGCAAACCGTTTGATCATCGAAAATTTGTGGTTTTGTCCCTTGCTGGATATTTGTGAAATGCGATAATTATGAAGCGCATTTTGGCTTGGCTGTATAGACTGGTTTGGTAATTAATAACGTACATTGGTGTCTGTGGGTGGTTGTGACTTCCTTCATTTTTAGTTATCACCGAGATAAAGAAGATAAGCATTTGAGTTCAATTCATTTTGGACTGCCAGCGTTAAGTACGCAGTTCATCTGGCGATTCCCTCTTATGTATAATTCTCACTCGAACACGACGAGTGCACGGACCGGTTGTGCGACCGATGCTGACATTAATGAATATGGCGACCCAAAGCTGAAGCATATTTCCATCCAAGCTTTTATTCATTTACGTCGCCGCAATTTCATTATCGGACGCGTCTAGTAGCGTGGTTCAGTGGGTGTTCATATGCAAGTAACCATTCCCGTTCCAGCGCCTTGGTGTCGGAAATTGGCCCACAGCAAATAACGGAATGGCTATTTTGCGAACAAGCGGGTGTAAAAATTACAAGAAATATCGCGCATATGAGCTTGAATCCAGGCTTTCCGATCGGCGTTGCGTGGCCACATATCACTGACCACTTTGTAGGACTGATTAATTGCTTCAGCGTCCAATCAGCAATTGGTTTTATCGCCTTGTCTTCCGTCCTCTCTATCGCCACTTTTGTGATTTGAGGGTCTCTGTGAGTTCCAGGCATTCCGGATGTTTTGAATCTTCATGCCTTCTGAATGTAAGTGAAGTAAGCGCGCTTATCAGAAATGAAAGTGTATATTCTCCCAACGTCTGGTGGAATACACACAAAAAAATAGTCATCGTACTACAGCTTCCGATCCGTTGTAAACTTATAGGTGACCAGACGCAGCACCAAAGTTGGCAGACGTGTCACCGGATGCCTTCCGTGGGTTGACGAGTTCACTTTTTCACTAAGGCATTTAAATCAAATTGTCTTGAAATCAATTTGATTAATACTACATTAGGAATCTCACATCGCCAAGTGACCATCATGATTTTGCGAACCTTCCGAATTCTAAAGTATATTTTCAACAAAACGATAACTACTATCAAAACCATCACACTACTTTAATTTTGCATGATTTGTTAGGGTCTTTCATCGTTTCATGATCAGAACAGGACTAGAACAATACCAGTTCCAGTTGAACAAACAGCGGTGGAGCAGGCGCGCTGATGAATAATTTCGGAGCTTCTAAATGTGTGGTTTAGTTAACCCCAGATATTGTAGCTACAATGGAAGGAGCAGGCGCGCTGATGAATAATTTCGGAGCTTCTAAATGTGTGACCTAGTTAACCCCAGATATTGTAGCTGTCGACAATGGAAGGTGAACGTTCCGGCAGATAATAGGAGTGTGCCTATGTGGATATCGCTTGCACCATGTTGTTGAAGTCCATTATACCGAACGAATGGGGAGCCTGAGGCAGCAGCCGGAGGATTTTTTTTGCTTACTTGCCCTGTTGTATTAAGCGGAAGAGGCAACCGGGTTGATGACAATAATCGCGGCTGATGTGACATGGGATCACTTATAAGCGCACGGTTCCTTCACCGCATATCATTACGTATAAACTATCTACTAAGCAATTGCAAACGATCTGACAGCAAAGTAACCGTGCTGTTTTCAAAAGCAGATCATTCTCAAGAGCCTTGTTGAATTTTTATGGCTAATCAGCGACTATCTCGCAAGTAATTTGAGCGAGAATACTGACACTAAGCGGACAGGGACGTCTTTTGGAGTCCTTTTTCGAGTTGGTCTCATTGAGAATGGTCGTGGATGAGATATCGTCCAAGATAAATGTCTTAACCATAGTCACTAGGATGGTCGTGGTTCTAATTAAACACACCGTTAGATACTCGGGGTTCAATCGCGTTCATTTTTCGATGAGGCACATATTGGATTTCCAAAAATCTCTCATACTTGGCATTGATTACTTGGCTTTCCGAAGGTCTCTTGTTGCATAAGCATCGAAAGAATTTCCCAAAACTCTTTGTTTCCTACACCTTTTGAGCCCATATATCTTGATAACCCATGTGGGTTCCCTTTTATGCCAGGATGCCGATTGTTCTTTGAGTGTTATTTGATCCTTCCATTTTACGAGTGCGTTTGATCCGGGTTTACACAGTTGCTAGAGAATGAATGCCACTTATAGCTTACTTATAGCTTAAATTTATGTGATTTGTCGGTTTTGTTAGTTAATTTGTGTAAAGGAGCTCCATACGGCGAAGCGACTTCGGTTGTTTGGAAGTTTCTCTCGCCCGTATTCATCAAAAAACTTCCACGTGCGTATGGCGTTGTCCCTGCAATTCCACCACCTCACTACCACCCGAATTAGCTGTGCCAGTGCTAGGTCTAAGTACATGTGTAACCATGTTGCCGGCAGCCACACTAATATATTGTATCGTATCTCATCAAACAAGGCGCTCGGGACACCGTAAAATCCATCTGTGAAAGAATCAGACCCACGTTCCTCGGAACAGTAAGCATAGCAAACGAATGGGCAGCCTGCTTCGCAAATATTCTCCAAGATGTTGCAAACATGCAGCTGTTAAACCATTCACTGAGAAGCTATTAACCTCGGTGTCTTGTAACAACACCGGCTCCAGTAGAACAAGCAGCCTCAGCGACTTTCGTATCACCAGGGTCGCACATGCACAAGCGAGTGCAGCGAGAGAACAGTGCGAGAGAGCAGTTCAGGAAACGTGGTGGGATCTCAAATCCGCATTTCGGAATAAGACAGAAAGCGAGTTCACTAGACAGCCATACTGTGCAGTACGCTTTAGAACGCAATCATTATTGATTGACAGACGAAATGAAAATAGTTTCGGAGCTTGTAAGTCTGTGGCGACTCAGTTGATCGCGGATAATGCAGCTGACGGCAGTAGGAGGCGAACGGATCCCTCAGATATTAGGCAAACGTGGATGTCGCGAGCATCAGGGTAAGGAAATCGAGTATACCGGATTTAGGGATGAGAAGGAAGGGAGAAAGGCCTCAGCAGTAGCCTGCTTTTGCTTACACGCTCTGCGGTATACAGCAGCTCGGAAAACCGGGTTAGTGAAACTACTCGTGGCCATTGTGACATGAGATCAGTCGTAAACGTGTAGTCCCTGGTTAAAAGCGGGCTGCGATATCACCAGGGTAAAGAGATAAGTCTTTCACCGCAGCTACAAACTACTAACAGGAAAATACCCAGCCCAATTTGAAAAGCACAACCTTCTTAAGAGTCTTGTTCCACTTACATTGCTGTTCATTGAATGTCACGCTATAAGTTTGACGTTAGGCGGACAAGGACAATTTTTGATGTTGTTTCGTTTCATCGCAATAGGTCGTAGATGATATAGCTTCCCAGAACACGGGTGTATTATGTGATCAATATGGTGATCATAGTCCACAATTAGACACACATTTGCTTGAGGAGGGTTCAATAATGATCACTTGGGCAATGAACCACCATCGTTTGCCGAAGAGAGTGCCCTTTTCCATGCCCAAATTAGAGTGACGTAAACAGAGAGGTGGCCAGTTAATGACCTGGCGGAGGAGTATGAAGGAGATCACAAAATGATTGGGTGCTGCCGGTGCTACTCGATTTTTACGATGAGGACCGCGTGCTTTTCACTGTGTCTGGTTAGAGGCACTACGAGCTATGGATGCAAAGCGGTATCAGTTGCGCTGTTGTTGTCAGTTTCTATGCAGATCGCCTGAGTGAATAATTGGAGGTGTACGCACCTCGGAATAATTCAGGTAAGCTATTACAAAATCCCCTTTTCGTACAACCTTTTCTTCACCATAAGGCTGTCAAATAAATCATGGTTGTACGGCAGAAAAGCATCGGTGTTGAAAACTTTTGTCACGCTGCCGATGATGATGATGATGATAAACATTTTGCTTCATTTGGGAACGTTAACGTGGCAGTTTCAATTCATAAACCGACCGACGATATCGCAAGAAGGAACAGTGCAGTAGGAGAGCTGCGCGCAATCGAGTAAGAACCAAGAAGCAACCCACTTCATCCTTCCCGAAGCAAAACTGAGGTTTTACGGTTCCTTGAGAAAACACGTCACGTCGCGTTTTCAATTTGGGTGAACTGCTAGCTTACCACGTCATTTTTAACCGCTCGTGACCGAATGGTTCAGCCTTCAGCTAATTGTCGCGAGACATCTGGTTCTTGTCTCTCCGGAGAAGCAAGAAATGCGCACTACAGATAAATCGTATGATAAACCTGGACTTTCCGGCAGAGCATTGCCCAAGCTAAGGGATAAAACCTGGATTGCAAAGCCCGGAAAATGTCACGAGTCAGCCTCAGTTTGCCGGTGATTAATTTCAGCTCTTTACCGCCCAAATATCTTATTTGTTAGCTGACAGGCTTCACGCAGTTAACTAACACATATTTTGGGCAGTGATAACGCATCCGAATGCTGCTTGGAGAGCTAATACCCCACCAAGTGTGGGTGATGCTAAGCACTCTGCTTGCCTTGCATAGCCTCATTACCCTACTATATGTCAATTCATCTTCAATTCATCAGTCATTTGTATTTTAATTCAGGCAGACGTTTATCACGTGTATCAAGTCGTGCGTGCGAACGAAGTTCCAGTGGAGAATATAATTCTCTTCGCCTATGAAGATATCGCACACAATCCCAATTAATTGTCTAATACATTTTTGTCATCTGACAGCAACTAGACTGCTAAAACGGCCTTTATGGTTTGGCTTTAAAAATTTCCATTTTCGACCCGTATTTCTGATGGATATAATGCAAAGATGGAGTGTCCTTGCAGGAACATATGGGGTTTGGTGCATTACAATCGGTGTACCATAAGTTAAATTTTCTTCTATGCATTTCCATGACTTTAACTGCCGCAGAACCTAATGAAATAAGAACAATCGACATCAAATGAGACTGCAGCCATCATGATATGTCCTCGTCGTCAGTAGTCCAATATTACCATCGATATCAAGATGTTGTTTGACCGCATCAGCCGGCTGACGATTTGAAGCAAACAATGAGTTTACAGTCTAGTAGTCATAACATTTTATAATTTTATACTTTTATTGTAATTTTTATTGCTAGGACAAGTATGAGACCCTCTGAAGAGGTGAAAACTTTATTCATGCTCGGAGGTTGTACTGATCGCAGGTCGTTTGTTGACCAATCGGAATACGCTCAAGAGCATGGCTTGAGGATATTTCTGGAATCAACCAGTGATGGTCCAATTTCATATCAACGACAAGTCAAAACACTAAACAAATCTCATCAACAACGTGCGTTTTCTTCAAAGTGTCCTAGAAAATGTGAATTCCGTCGTTGGGCGGTACCACAAAATGAATGGTCAAGGATACATGTGGATTTTCCCAGTCCCGGTAACACAATTTTCTCACGATCGTGTACGCTTATAGCAAGTGGCCGGAGATTTTTTCATGAGGACAACGGGGACATGGTAACTGTTAACAAGTTGGGAGTAACCCTAGCCGTTTGGGCTATTCGGATAAGCTCGATACCTGGAAATGGGACTCAGTCCACTTCGTCGCAACTTACGAACTTATGTCTTGCTGAGCAGTTGGACACGGTAGAAGGCAACCCTATCACCAACAATCAAACGCCACGTGAATTGCCTGAAGGGAAATCCGCCTGCAAATACACCACCGCACTAAACGAGGCACCTTTGCATTTCTGAGGCCTCTACGTGAGAGGTGGTGTAGAATTTGAAGGCATCCGCTGGCTATTTCGCCGCCTCATGTAGTGATTCTGGTTGCTTGAAAACCTAAATTGGAAAGAAAACGTTTGAGCTACGACTGCGACAAATTCCCTGTGTGTATGCTTCAAGAAGTTCAGAGAATACAATCTCTCTAGTTTTTATAAGCCAGACACACATCACTTACATTCAAAGAGAATGGAGATTCGAAAAAATTGGCGCAATGATGTTCAAAACAATGAAAATGATTTCAGAATGCTCGAAAACTACAAGAAGTGAAATAAGGTGGACGACAGAACAGTCAGAAAAGCAAGTTGCTGATTGGATGCCGAAGCAACCAGTAAGTCCAGGAAGGCATTAGCTGAATTGTGGCCACGCCCTGCCGAGCCGAATAGCTGGATTCAAAGTCAATAATACGTTTCCTAATACTGCGATGTTACTTATATTTTTTGCACCCAAATAGTCATTCTGGATTTGCTCTGAGCTCACTTTCGAAACTAAGGCGCTGGAGCGTGGACAGTTCCTGAAATGTGAACCCCCATAAACCACGCTACTGAACGCGATCAATAATGGAGTTCCGGCGAGGTCAATGGATAGAAGTTCGGATGGAATTTCGCTTCCGATTTGAGCCGCCATAAACGTTGACGTCGTAATCGGTCGCCAAACGGATGCTGACGCTGCTGATCTGGTAAGAACTTTACGATTGAGGTCATTGCCTACTGATTTGCTTACTAAACACCAGCAGTCCAGAGTGAAGTGGAACTCAGGTGTCTTTTCGACCCTCTCGCTTTCAACTACATCTCAGGGTAGTTGTAGCCACCTTCTGAAACCAATGTACAGATTTGCACAAGCTGACACCTTTCACTCGTCCAACGGATGCGTCCGAATTCACAACGCTTCAACAGTGCTAGAATTTTTGGTTCTCAGATGACGTAATTTAGGGTCTCATCTGTTCTTCGGGTCATTTAACCGATGGTCTGTGGTATATTTCCTGTATTTTGCCATAATATCCGGTCAAAAATTCATTGATTATGCTGGTTTTCTTGTGGAGATCCAGTCTCCCAGTCGTTGCCAGCGAATGTGGACGAGTGAGCCTGTAGTCGTACGACTCACAATGTTGAGCATCGGGTACAATCGCTGCCCGTTGACATTCGCATCAGTTACGCACTGAAGTGATAAACATATTAGGAACGTAAGATGGATCACGTAGTCCTACTGAGTAGATATTGCAGTGACGAAATTTATTTTACTAACATTAATTCCCGTTTACGATTAGATATCTTACAAGTGCCCGAAATTAACTTGCCATCGGAATTCGGAAGCTCGGATCATCGTACATCAGTTCATACTCAATGGCATGGTGTATCGAATCACGCCGAAGCTTTAGACTTGTGAAGGCTTCAAAGGAAGTTACTTGTGCTCACTTTAATATTATGGATGCGAAGAAGTTTGAAATTTTCTATTAAATGGACGGTTGCATTTTATCAGACAAAGACCTCCACTAGATCGGCCTAGTTTTCGCGTCTTAAAGCGCCTGATGAAACACCAGACAAAGGTAGGGCCAAGCATCGCTGATCAGCGGGGAAATTAGCTCCCAGTTGGACTAGATATAGTGTCAATCAGTCCTCAAATCACATGGTCACGTGTGGATGGGCTCATCAAGACATGCTCCTGTATTCGATTTTGGGGAAGTATTTGTTGGAAAAACACTATGCTGCAACGTGGCAACAGCGTAGCCTTAGAGTGGTATGAGCAAACTACTCCGCTGCGCACCGCGTGACGTCTTCCTCTGTCCCCTCTCACGCATACATTGTACCGAGGATGACAGATTTATGTGACGTAATGAAATTCGGTGATGACGTGAATAACAAACCTCTGTGACTATGGACAAATTTTACTTAGTGACATGACTTATTCCAAACAAAGCACACATTTATGCTATGAGAAAAAAGCCATGTAAAGGTCATTTTTGCTTCATTGCGTCACTCAAGATTGAAAAGATTATGCTCCAACCATATACTAAATCCAACAACAATTGATTTGATTTCTTCCTCTTAAGGTTCCTTCGAATCTTCGTTCAGAAGCAGTTATCTCATAAAAGTAACCGGTGTGAACTGTTATTTGTGAATCCCCAAATGAGTCTACGGGTGGGAGACAGAGGCTTCTATGCGAAGTTGGACAGTGCGAAGGCGACTTCGAGGAGACTGCACGCGTAAGTTTGAATCTCCTTCCAGGATACAACAAATAACCCTCACCTTTGTGAGTTTTATTTAAACTAATACAAGGATAGGACTCTTTGAATACCCTGAAAGAAATGACCGGTAATCCGTCTCACTGGCGCCCCACTTGTCATTTTCCATCCAGATAGTCTGAAAGAATGTCTTGGAGTTTAAACCATCGCAAACTGGCTGTCTTATGCTGGAACTGAATACATTTATCCTTGTGATTAATTGTGAAGTAGCAACTGGATACACCTCCAGGCAGTTAAGCAGAGAGCGCTGAATAACATGGTTTCTCAATTGATTTCCAGGAGTCAACCTTGCAAGTTTTCGAAATTCAGACAGTTTGGCTCTTCGGCATGTAGATCTTTCGTCTACGAATTACCGCCTTAGGATGGAATTACAGATTAAGTTGCCATGCAGAATGGTACTACGTGTTTCTCCTCTTCGCACTGTGCACATGTTCATTAGTATTGTTTATGAATAGAGAGTCCAAACCCCATTAAACTCTGAAATAGCACGCCCACCACAACACAACCATCGTCATTGAATTTCATCAAGTTGTCATCATCTGCGACAGCATGACATCAATGTTGAACATTGATACTTCGATGAAGTGGAGACATGATTGATTTGAACGCCTTATTGTGAAGGAAATAAAGAATTAGTACACTGAATGAACTTGGAGCTGGCTCACTTGAATCCTTCTCAGGTATCTACGCATTCAAGCATTTATGCAGTTAATTGCGACTGCAACTGCAGCGATTGCGAGCCATATCCTAAAGAATCAAAAACATTTGAAATCCTACGACCGATTTGAGAAGATTACGATCATCCGAATGAACACAGTCACTTGTTAAAATCATTTGCAGGATCTTTTTAATGCGGTATTGCTTGAAAACTTGTGTGCATTGAACACAGTCACTTGTTAAAATCATTTGCAGGATCTTTTTAATGCGGTATTGCTTGAAAATTTGTGTGTGCATTTGGGGCTAAATCGAGATTATCGCTCTCTCAGATGATCAGTTCATTGTGATGTTCATTTATTTCACTCAGTCCATCTTTCTTGAAGACACCCAAAGATTCAACGAGAAAGCCTCATCTCTGGACTTGTCATTCAATGGATATGATCACTTGGGTAATGTACTGAACCAATATTTTATCCAAATCACTGGACTCAGTGTGAGTGAATGAAAGCTGGGATGGAAATAAGCTTCCGATTTGGGTAGCCGGAATTCTTGAAGCCAAAATCGATTGCGAAACTGGTCGATGCTCTCGCCGTCATGCAGTGAGAATTATACCGTCAAGAGGTTTGCCTGCACTTTTGGTCCGGAGCGAAGTGGGACTTTGGTGCTTTTCTCGACGCGCTCGCTTTGAACCAACATACAGATTCGTGAAAGCTAAGAATCGGAGCTCATCCCACTGACTTTCTGAGTGCCCAAGGTCAAAACAAAGCAAAACCTCCGAAGTAGAATTTTCGGTAGCCATTCTACAACATCAGTTGGGGGGCGATTACAACGGTTGCATACGAAAAATCACCCAGAAAAGACCAACTTGTAAATTTTCGAGGATCAAGCGAGTTCCTTGGTTGGTAATATGTATACCGATGCCGCTTAAAATGAGTTTTCCGAAAAATGCGCAAACCGACACGTTAACGTCCAATATGAGTCCGGGTGTAAATCCCGCACTAATATGAGACAATAGGCAGGTCACAGAAAGGATTACTTCACCGGATTGAAAACTGATCACTCTGAGCGCCAGTCAGCACGTGAAGACGTGAAGTGGTATTCCGTCAATGAAGGATTAGTGGCGCTATATCCTGTTTTAATGATAGTTAACCAGATTGATGACCAGCCGCACGAGTTCCAATGCTTCAATACTGAAACTACTAGCCGGACTGTCAGGGTTTCGCTTGGAAGCTACTTGGAGTTTCATGAGAAGCGCATTACTGATAGGTTGCAGCGAGGGTGAAACGGATTCACAGTGCTTCTCAGCTTTTCGTATTGAACTCCAAGAAGGACTACCAAACAAGTATTCGCGAGGCTTCTCATTCTGTCAAAAAAGTTGAACGTATCTATCCTAAGTATGGTTGTGAAATCTGTCAATAGGAGAAATACGTTATTTCAAGAGGTTCTAAAAGAATTAGAGTTAAGCGGTAAATACCGAAATAGCATAATCGGGGTTTTATGATTTACAAATACCCGGGGCTTTTCAGGGTATTTTAATCCAGCTCTCAACATTACCGAGAGAAAACGCTTATCAATAATTGTCACTGGTTGGAGTACCAAGTTATATTGACATCCTCTCGGACAACCTGCGCAGAAAAATTTTACAATTGCGGAGAAATGACCTTCTTTGTCCATTCCATACCAGGCTCGGATTTCATGACAGCACCGTAACCGTGTGTGTGAGAAACAGACAGTGGTTAAGTGTTCGGACGACCATCTGGGGGGCCGAATTTTCATTTCGGGAAGAAATGTTGATGTGAATTCGCTGAATGGTTCTCTTTCAGTCAGCGGTAGAAATTTTTCTATGGTCCTTTCGAGTTCGTTGGTGTGTAAGCTTCAAAATTCATGCGTAATCTCGTATTGCAAAAAGATGAGCGAATTTCCTAAACAATTCCGCAATGAATGGTCAGATTCCAGGTACATATGGCCACAAACCAACGTGCCAATAAATTTCACAGAATTTGTGTCACTACCGCACGGTTTGTATCGCTGTGTAGTTGTTAGTCGTGGCTCCTGGGACCAGTAAACTAAACACGTATTCGGGTCTTCGATCAAAAGCAGTCATCTCAGCCCCGAAACCGGGCAAGCTGATGTCTGTGCATTAGGCATTCGGGAAGATGCTTTATACGAATTCCGACTCTCAGGTTTCACAGATATGCACATTGATATTTGTTACTGCCTATGATATTCCTCAGATTTGGTTCTCAGCGAGCACGTCGAGAAGAGCGCCAGAATTCCACATCGCTCTGGACAGGTCAGTGAGAAATCCAATCGACGTTGTAATTCTCACTCGATGACGGAAAGAGTACCAACACTTTTGGTTACAACAAATGTGGCTACCGAAATATGAATTTTATTTCCATCCAAGCTTTAATTCAATCGTTTCAAACTTGAAAAATCGAAGGAGTTTAATTATTGGGCACTTATTTTAGCTGGATTCATGAGGGCTGATATTTGAGGAACTGTGCTCGGTTCGGCGGCGTAGGGTTGGAAGAAAACTCACGAGCAAAAAACAAAATAGCTCCTTTGCGAATAAACGGGTGCAAATAGTACAAGGAGCATTGGGCAATTTCGAACTTGGATATCAGCATTCTGACCTAAGATAATACGAGAATGCCACAGGTATAAATGCCTACCCGCAGATAATAATAATTCATCGAGCAAGCACGTTGGCATTGAACTGGCGGCGAATCCTGGACGTAAGCTTGTCCAGGCCTGAGGACGAATCGCCAAAAAAATATATCATACGGCAGAGTTCCTCTCCTGCAGTTGGTTCGATCAAGCTCCAGTCGGATGGTACTACTATACGATATGGCCAGCTATATACGTGTTTTGGTGCTGAGAATAGGTATGCTGCATTTTCCTTCCTGCGAAATCCTCCATGACCCATCGGACAGGGCAAACGCTGCATATTTCCGTCTCTTGTGGTTTACGGTCACGTTGACAGGTCTACATTCACTTGAAAGAACCAACTGGAGCGACTGTGCAGTTTATGTATTACCTGGTTGCTGACCTGGACGGGAAGCCCAAACTTCCGCGGTAACAATGCGTCCCATGCTGGTGATAGTGGAAGGCTTCCAACACAACTTTCACGCTGCACACACTATTTGACAGTCAACTGATGGACAACCCACAACTTTTGCAATCCTTCTGTTCCTCATTTCTCAGTGTCCTTCTTTAGGCATATTTCAAAAGGAAGACGAATAAGCCATGAGTTTCTGAAGAACGGAGAACATATTGGATACGGTTCTCTCAATGTGTTCAAGGACGACCGGCTATTCCCTCATCTGCAGGACTGGGGTACAATTGCAAACATAGAGACACTGATTAATCGCTGAAATAAATTTCAATCATGACCGATGTGTGTCAACACAAGATCGAAAACACAAGGAGTGGCCAGGTGAATAGTAAGGGAATCACAACAGTTGCTGGGGCTAAAATTAATATTATCCAATGGCAGTTCGCATTAAATTATCTCGAACTAACTGGTCCGTTTTCACTTCAGTGAAATGACTCCATTTTGGCCATATGGATATATGTGTCAGAACGCAATACAATGACGATGGATTATACAACCGATAGATTAGCCGGACAGACTAAATGCAGATCAAAAAATGGCTCTAAATATGGCTTACTTTTTGCAGTTTTGGTGGTCACTTTCAAGGTTCAATTATGCAAGTTCAGGCTGTAGTCTAAACTTTTGTCGATAAATTTATTTTCAAATGCTGAGGTCTAAAATCCGTGACGCCGGCCATTGATACACATATTATTAAACAGTAAATTTATTCGGTCCTCCAAAATAAGCAGCTTTTATCTTGTTATTCGTTTCTCGACCTGGCGGTAAAAACCGGCTACCGAAAATTGTAGCTCGGATTTAGTGCATCCTATGGATGAGTTAGGAATGTCTGCTTTCACCAATCGGTACGTTATTATTTGTAAGTTTCTATGACTTTTCTCAGATGTAGTTGTAATTGAGCACGTCAGTAAAAGCAATTGAGTTCCACTTCGCTTTATACTGCCAGCGATATGAAGGCAGACCAGTTTGTGACATCCTCGACCGTATAGTTCTCACTCGATTACGACAAGAGCATGAACAATTTTGCGACCGATACTGCAATCGACGAATGTGGCGACCCAGGACTGAAGCAGGTTTCCGTTAAAGGTTTTATTCACGCGCGTCACGGAAACTCAATTATTGATCGCGTTCAGTAGCGTGGTTTATGGGGGTTCACATTTCAGGAACTGTCCACGCTCCAGCGCCTTAGTTTCGAAAGTGAGCTCAGAGCAAATCCAGAATGACTATTTGGGTGCAAAAAATATAAGTAACATCGCAGTATTAGGAAACGTATTATTGACTTTGAATCCAGCTATTCGGCTCGGCAGGGCGTGGCCACAATTCAGCTAATGCCTTCCTGGACTTACTGGTTGCTTCGGCATCCAATCAGCAACTTGCTTTTCTGACTGTTCTGTCGTCCACCTTATTTCACTTCTTGTAGTTTTCGAGCATTCTGAAATCATTTTCATTGTTTTGAACATCATTGCGCCAATTTTTTCGAATCTCCATTCTCTTTGAATGTAAGTGATGTGTGTCTGGCTTATAAAAACTAGAGAGATTGTATTCTCTGAACTTCTTGAAGCATACACACAGGGAATTTGTCGCAGTCGTAGCTCAAACGTTTTCTTTCCAATTTAGGTTTTCAAGCAACCAGAATCACTACATGAGGCGGCGAAATAGCCAGCGGATGCCTTCAAATTCTACACCACCTCTCACGTAGAGGCCTCAGAAATGCAAAGGTGCCTCGTTTAGTGCGGTGGTGTATTTGCAGGCGGATTTCCCTTCAGGCAATTCACGTGGCGTTTGATTGTTGGTGATAGGGTTGCCTTCTACCGTGTCCAACTGCTCAGCAAGACATAAGTTCGTAAGTTGCGACGAAGTGGACTGAGTCCCATTTCCAGGTATCGAGCTTATCCGAATAGCCCAAACGGCTAGGGTTACTCCCAACTTGTTAACAGTTACCATGTCCCCGTTGTCCTCATGAAAAAATCTCCGGCCACTTGCTATAAGCGTACACGATCGTGAGAAAATTGTGTTACCGGGACTGGGAAAATCCACATGTATCCTTGACCATTCATTTTGTGGTACCGCCCAACGACGGAATTCACATTTTCTAGGACACTTTGAAGAAAACGCACGTTGTTGATGAGATTTGTTTAGTGTTTTGACTTGTCGTTGATATGAAAATTCATGTACAACAGAAATAGACAATTGTCTTCGATCAAACAAAACAAAGAAATTTGTTTCCGATATTCTGCGGCTACTTGGGATGTGGCAATTTAGATTTGTTTTACGGAAACGGAAAGCATCCGAGAAACACTACATTGGCCATGCTCGTGCGAGCATAGATAACGGACAACAATTCGTCCAATTTTAGCAGTTAATTAATCGGCTGGTCAAAACAAACGAGGCTACGAGTCCTAGCGTGACGCTGTGCAGAAATGAAGTAAGTGTTTGTCCTTTCGTAATTGGTTGACACTACGCACGATTCCGTGGGCGGTAGAGCGATATGCGTTTATGCATATCTTATTTGCCGTATTATGGACTGTGGTTTTTTGGCAGTTCACTACAGCATCTTTATCCTTGGGACCCGCATGCTTTCAGTTTTGCGGTTAAGCAATCGAGGGAAACGGGTCAAAACTTACTAGGTAACAATTACCGAATGTTTTTGTACCTGTCAACATGTAAAACAAGCATATGAGCAACTTACATTCAAAGTTCTTTTTCATCGGCAAATGCAGTCATCTCATAAATGAAACGGGTGCACACTGATGGGTGTGGATCCACAAAGAGCCTGCAAATGCCTTTACGGGTGGGTGTTATATTTAGAAGGAGAAAACTGTGCGCGTCTGTTTGAATCTCCTTCTAGGACACAACAAATAACTCCCACTGTAATAATCTGGGGCGAACCAGATGAATTTCGAAATGGAATATTCAAATTGATCCCAGTATTCACCTACTCAACATTTTTAATATTTTATAGAGACCCACTTGAATTTCCGAGGCGTCAGCCGCATCATAATCCACTCAATATGGTCTGGTGTCTTTTCGAGTCGACTTGTTTAGACCTTGCACATCAGAGTACGGCTCATATGCCAGGAACCGTTGCACAGTCTGTAAGACCGTGCGGCAGTGTCATGTACTGACTATTGGCCGATTTTGTGGGATATGAATCCCTTTTGTGATAACCCTTTTATGGCAACCGCTATGGTAACCACTATGTTTTCTTTGCGCCCGTGTGCAACAGAAGTTACAACATGGTTAACAAATCCACGTTCAGAGACAAGGCATTCGCGTATGAAAGTATAATTTCTTTTAGAAAGGGGATCGAAGATCTCTCAAGTGAATACCAACAAGCAGCTCGGCACCTGGGTGAGCGGTATGCATGACCAACCCCTTGATGATCACAGAATCATTTACCCGAATCATCAGGTGCAACATAGGAAGCTTTTTTGGAAAGATGTTTAAATGGACCGTTTTTATTCGAAGCATCGAAGCCTATCAAACCATTTGCTGACTTTTGTGAGTTTCATTTAAACTAACGCAAGGATAGGACTCTTTGAAGAAATGGCTGATGATGAAATGGCCGATGAATTTTCCCATCGGTGATCCCAAACAGTATACATTCAGGTTGTCTGAATGAGTGTCTGGGGGTTTGGGAATCGACGAGTGTTTGTGGTTGCCTGACATTTAATCCCTCAAATGTACATGCACTTACTCTCATCGAGCGACACACTCACGTCAGGAGACGAGACTTTCTCGTATGAAACGGGGTCCATTGCAAAATCGTGGCCAAAATTTCACACAATAACCCCGAAAGATCAAAAAAGGCTGTACAACAATATCGTTCCAACCGAGTTCCATCAACAATGCGCGTCTCGCAAAACCAAGAAAAATGCGCCTGATTGAAGTGTTGGTACTGTTGCGGTCAACGTTGGAAAAACCGCATCCACAATTTGTCAGTATACTTATATTCGACGAAGAAACCTCTCGATAAATGCACAGTATTCCGACATGACCTATTACTTGTGCAAGCTTTGGAGGTATATTCCGAAAGTAAACTGTTAACTACATCAAGAATATCTTGGCACTTTTCTCATTTTCAAACGAATACGGTTTCCGCAGGAGATTCAAATGAATCGCTCGTTAATACGGTCCACTTCAACTGAGTGTGTTAGGAACAAAGTTGACCGGAACTCAGGGAGTGCTCCCACCACAACGTATCGTCTTATCCTAAATATAGTACAAACTGAAATATGACGCAGCCTAGTGAAGCACATTCAGTTGAAGCGGGCGATTGCCAAAAGCAATTCAGTTTGATTCACATAAGTCTCCTTTCAGAACTGAGTTCAGGTGCAAAAGAGCGTACTTCTTAAAATCTGCCCAAAGTTTGGTTCGAACAAAAAGTGAGGAAGGTGTGAATTCAGTTACTAAGACTGAAGAATGGGGAAAACTTTGGTGAGCATTCGAAGGGATTTCGGCAACATAATGAATGAATGTTGTGTTAAACTTCGAATAAAAATTTAACTCGCGCTCCCACAGCACCCACCTACATATTGGCGATAAATGAGACGGTCTCGTTAGCCTAATGGTCGACATGAATTTGACCGGAATGATGAAATTCCGGCTGGTTGCTTTCGAAGTCACTCAACGCTCTGCTCGTTGGTATAGTGCCACATGTACAAAGAGTATCAGAAATAGCTAGTTAGTAATTTATGTCCCGGTATCCTGTCGGTGCTTAACCGTAAAACAGAAAGGGTGTGGATCACAAGCGGCTTGGCAAAGTACTGCCTACCGCAGTCCATAATGGTGTCTGTACAAACGGCCATCCCTCTGCCAATGGGGGGACAGATTTTAGTGGCAACCAACCCCAGATGGCAAGCACTTACTCTGCATTTGCACTGCGTCATCATGAGCTTTCTTCACTCGTTCCTCAGAAATATACTCGTACTCACAACGTCTATCAGTTGTAATACTGTGGCAATGATGAACATAGTTTTTCTCCGCAGACTGATTACAAACGATAAATTCGAGCTCTATTGTTAGGCTGTTATACAAGGGTCCTAGGTAAATCAACAAAAAGAAACAGGATATTTTTAGGAATCAGTCGTGATGAGTCATTCCGAAACATGATGTCTAGTTTCGCATGATAATCAGTGCATGCTTGGACAACTATAGGAAATGCATGTAACACTCAGCACCTCTCGGGTCTCAAAGAAGTTCAACGTTGTCAATACTCGAATGTCGGCTACTGGGCGCCGGAATGAAACGCACTGGGATTGTAGGTTGTTTAAAACCTCTGTACGCAGACAGAGAGCCCAAATGATGAGTGTACATAGATTATTACGCCGCGACCCTAGTATGCCTTATCCTACCAACAACCTTGGCAAATTGAGGAGTGAAGGGATCCCGATTTGAAACTGCCGAGTCAAACAGCATGGTCTGAATCTTTGCTCCAGCGTCCCCACCAATCTCAAGACAGGTCAATCAGCAGGACAAAATGAATGCTCACCAAAACGTTCAATCATCGATCAAGGTTCATCTGAGTGGGCATACCGCATATCCGTCCACGCACATGCCACAACCGCGGACATCCAACCGAACCTCTATTCCACTTAAAAAGCACCGACAATGTCACCTCCACTCGGGGTGGAATGTTGCCAAGCAAATTGTTCAGTTCAGCAAACAAACCAGCGGTCACGTTTCATAGTACACAGGGCTAGTTCCTCCATATGTGACGGTCTGAGGCGTCCCGTTTTCTGTGTCCGCCTGGATTTGGCTAGTCACACTCTTAGTCGCTACATCCAGTCTACTGCAGTAAGCGAATCTCACAAGTGCATGACCTTAGGTGGATAATCTGTGAGCACCAAAGATTACGTCAGCCTGGGCATTACTACCTTATACTCTCCCGGGGTATTATCCGGCCCCGCGATTTCAGTAGATCGAGTTTGGAGACGGGGTTTCCCTCCTAGGCATGTTGAAAGAGACGCTAAAATAAATCATGCGACCGGGTAGACGAAGAAGAGCAACAACCTAACGCCAAAGCCACAGAACCTGGCCAGTACTGTGGTCATTGGATGCTTCCTAGTCCCATGTACAGATCTACGACACCACCTATCCAAATGGCCGCAAAATACCAGAAACGAACATCTTTGATAGATTCAAAAATGAAAATTGTCTATTTGCGTTGCTGACAGTTGCCTTTTGTTTGCCGATCGCGTGATCGTACCAGAGGATCGGCGAGGGCTTGTTTTGCAACAGTTTCTCAATCGACATCCTGGAATAAATCGTTGATCCTAAGCTATTTTCATTAGCCTCATATTGACTGACAAGTTGCAACACCGTTAAATCTTAGTACCAATGTGCTTTCAACAATTCCGCACTCCTCGAACACGTTTGATCTTCTGAAGCTTCTAAAGTAAACATGGTGTAAAGCGTGAACTCGTCGACCACCAGACGGCATCAGGTGACTATTTCACTGACCCACGTAGTGATTTTGGTTGCTTATACATCCACCGTGGAATGAAAACGCGGAAACGACGACGGCGACAAACTCCGTGTGTATATGCTGAAGAAAGCTGATAGAATACAAGCTGTGTGATTTTGATGAGCTCGACCGACTTCCTTTACATTCAAACGGATTGAGTACTCAAGAAATCTGATGAGTAGCCACGCAACGCCGATCGGAAAGCCTGGAATCAAGGTCAAAAGTGCGGTTTAACTACCGCAACGCTGGTTGTAATTTTTGCACCCGGTTGTTTGCGATATACCAAATCTGTTCCTTGCTGTGAGCCTACTTCCGACACTAATGCTATAGAACAGTGACGGTTCCTCAACCATGAACCCTGATGAACGACGCTGCTAGTCGTGTCAAAATGAGGTTATATTGAAAGCGGTCGCCCACAGATGTTGTGGTTGATCGGTTATTTGCTCCTTTTCTGGGCTGGGCACAAATTCGAACTTTGTTTGGCATGAAAACGCTGAGTAAACCACAGAATAAATTTTAATTCTGACCGCTGTGTCAACAAACGATCGGGTACACCGACGTAGGCCCGATGGATAGCAACGGAATCACAATATTTCCTGGGGGAAAATCGGTTGCTCTATCTGTCGACAATCAGCTTCAAACTATCTCACATTTATTGTTTTATCGCTATCTTCCAAACACTTCAAAACAGAATCCAATGACCGTGGATCACGCAGCCCAAGGCATAACCGAACTGAGCGCATGTAGATCAACAAACTCGCTCTTCATGTGGCTTAACTCTGGCATATAATAGCACCCAGACTGTCGAAAATGCGTTTCTCTGCTTGCCCTTGGAAAACTCATTTGTGATCCATATTTACCGTGGGTATAATGCATGGATGATGTCGGGTTGGGGAAGAGTATTGCGTTTCGTGCGCCACTTAAGATATGACATCAAGTTTTGTTTACTTTCATGCCACTTGATGAGTGTATACCCCGTAGAACCATGAGGCACGCAATCAAGTTACCATCACTGTGGCATGTCCTCGCCTTTGAATAGCAACTTATAAGTTCGTTACACTTGTCATAGTCTGAAATTAATAACGCGACATCTAGATGTCGTTTGAACGAATCAGCCAACTGATGATTTTGAGCAGGATTTAAGCAGACAATCTAGTAGTTTCAACATTTTCTAATGCAACCGTTTGCTAGGATTAAATAAGGAAACCTTCTGATGACGTGAAAAGTTGGTTCTCGCCCGGAGATTTCTAATAATCGCAAGTCTTTTATTTTTAAGCAAACTTTCATGCAGAAGCACCAGATGAGGATATGGTCATGAAATATACTACTGCTGGTATTTGATCACACACATATCTGAAAATATTACCTTTTCACGCAAAATGTGTAGTGTTCTATGTTACGCGCTCAACGGAATCATTGTGGAACCTCTACATCATTACTGCGTTAAGGATCGTTAGGTAACTCCTTATTGAATATGTGACATACGGTGCAACAATTCGCGTAAAATTTGTTCAAAAAGAAGCTTGGAAACCAACTTTAAACAGAATTTGCGAGTCCTCCATATCGTTCTATTCGACCTACATATACGTTTCTCCCAAAAACCCACTACCATTTTTCATTCTTCCAATTCAGAAATCCGTTCAAAGGCAAAATGTTAAAATGAATACGAGCCCGAAAATGTCCACAATGGTGTGGGTTGTAGGTCCGTCCTCCGGTGCGCTGCAAGCGAATCAATTTCTCCATCTTTCACCATGTAACACAAGACGTGATCACCATGACACTGCGTATCAAAACAAAATATTCACCGCAGGGTAGACCACTTAGTTTTACTATATCTGAGAGTGGTAACTTCACTTAGAAGAACATCTGTCAACAGTCACAGGAGCCTCTCCGGTAACACAGACTGAGTTCATCTTACTGGTTGCCGCCTGTCAGCTAAAGCTGGCGTTTTAGTCAACAACATTTTAGGGATGTAGAGCGTGCATCAGTGCCCCCAAACCAGATACAGCGCGTCGTCGGTGTATGAGGCGACTATTTCCTTGACACACGAGCGTATGTTACTTCAGCTGCTGATTACATCCACCAGTGTGTGCAGAACGGTATTCGACCTGCGCCACCAATTAAGCTGCTTATCAAGACCACCTTGACATTCCTGTTCACCCACAGCGATCCCGACGACGATGCGTTCATCTCCTTCCCAAATGGAGCAGTTAGTTTTGTTAACTGTGGTAACCACGGTTACAGCACACAGCTTTTTCAACAGGAAGCTAAAGTGTGAGCGTACTGAAAAGGCCTAGGTTAATATGTTAACGCACTCTCATCGGTAACTATAAAAGAGAGTATATAATTACAACTGAACTACATGCCAACTAAAAAATGGAACAGAAGCTACGTGGTTCAGACGCCTGTCTCACAAGTTTATGGGCCTCGTCAAAGCCCTTCGAACGATCAAGTAACACAGAACTTGTTTTAGTAAGCTAAGGACCGCTAAACTCATATGACTTCGCAGCTGATCCATTTAGACTGCTGAGCAAACGTGGACGCCATAAACAAAAATCTGGTCGTATACGGTCGCTAGTGAGGCGCAGATGGTATGAAGAACGTTGCGAAGGGCGCTCCAGCCGAAATCCTGCTGATATGACAATCTTCCCTTTTTAACTTCCAGGGAGACAGGGCAAATCTTTCTTAGTATGAAGGAGTTTTCCTATTTCCGAATGAGAAGGCAGTCCATGATGGAAAGCCAAAAAGCAATATACAGCTGTTCCATACTTATGGGGAATCATTAGTGGGGTGGTTATTGGTTGCAAAAATATAACCGTCCGTCCACGGGCACCCAAACAACCGCCTTATTTATCCGCTCAAGTAATGATGTAACGTCACTAATTCTTTAAGCACGGGATCATCATTACTGATGACAGACTCCCTGAGTGAGAACTTCTCAAATACATTCATTCGGCGTATGGATTATTGTTACTTTTGAAACACTAAAAGCCGGTTATCAGTGTTATGACATGTGGAAGTTTCCACTGAAAATCACCCTTAATTTTGGTGGAACATGACCAGGGCTGGAAGTTTCTCTATATACACGCTTGACCTACAGGACGGCAGTTCACTTCTCAACGGCCAATTACTGGCTCCTGAGAGGGGTGTTGTTTTTCTTGCCCAGTCCTTATTTTTACTAACCTAGAGATGTACCGAACTTGACATGGCAGAAGGAAATTAGGGATTCTTAGTTAATTTTGAATACCAATGTTTTTCAGGCTACCAGAAGGACCACTTGACCCTACTTATGATTGTCTAGAGACGACAAATGTTACGGCGTTTCAGCGAAGTCAGTAGCATTCCTGCTGTCAGGTTCTGTCCAGATTGTCTGACTGAGTGTCGCAGGTGTATGTATGTCGGCTGTTCGCTCTAGGTGAGCCCTTCCTGTCACACTATACCTGATTTTTTCGTCACAAATAAATTGGCATGATTGTATGGCATTGGAGCACCAGTGTCTTCCTCTGTTGTTGCTCTCGTGGATGACGCAGGGGATGATCACCCTATAGCGTCGATTCCCTACAACTTGCTGTATATGTTTGGTGTCCCGGCGTGGAGCTGTGCTCACTGAGTAACCAAGAGTAGGTGTCGTTCCATACCTCATTTGTCTCACAGCTAGTGATGGTTACACTGGCTTTGCTCACATCGGTTCCATCTTAAAATTGCGTAAGCGGATCCGCATGCTTCACACAGTCTCCATTTGTCCCTATGTTTTACCGGCGCGCAAAATGGCATTAGAAAGCGTGCACTGAATCAATAATACCGATCAGTGGATTTGAATAACCAGTGCTAAATACGATTCTGTGCTACGGTACCTAAGGAAACCAAATCTATATGAATCGTCCACAAGTAACTCAGAGTACGAGTAAATTTACTCGATGACTGAAACGTCTATCTGAAAAGTTATCAATCGAGCAGCCAGTCAATACGTTGCCACGTGATGTGGTATTCCGTGTTTGAAATATGCATGATGTTTAGTACTGTCTAAGCGATAGCCAATCACACAGCCGTTCAGTCCCTTGTGGCTGATAGAACGCGGCGTGTTCCACTGATCCTGAACAGTGCAGACGTTACCTGTTGCTAAACTCAGGGTGCTACGTATTTCGGCAACCGAAGCGTAGTTTCACCAACGACTCTCGTTGAATGCGTTCACGAAATGATACCACGCTTGAGGGTTTGAATTCCGTTTTAAATGTTCACCGAAATACACGAGAAGTGAAATGGTGTTCTACTTACCCGGGATGATGTTCAAGTGGATGTCATAAGTGGTGTTAGGGACTTTCTCGATAGTAGTGAGTAGTCTATGAATTCCATTTTGCCGGTCAAATTTTACACGGTTCCTGTCAACGGAAATTTTGCCCACTTCCTTTCTTGATCCCGGCCCAGTTTTGCAAAAGAGAAAGCGCGCTTCCTGGGTGCATTTGCTTTCAATGTCCCGGAGCTGGGGAGACGCCATAAATGAGAAGGAACACGAAAACGCTTGGCGAAAACTGCGTCGGGCACTACAGGTTTGTAGTTTCTTTTTCACTTATAGAGCTGATCGGAAAAAGGATGTGAAAGTATGATGAAAGCTCATTTTAGGTAAGAATCGATTTGTGTAGTGAGAATAGGTGTTGGGTGTGCATGGGGGCAATTGAGCAGTCATCAGTTTAGTATTCTAGCGGCCGTTAATGAAGCCACCCGAAAATCGAAAGTGTTATGTTTAGATTTGCAAGGAATATTTTGTAGTCAATCGATGATTTGCCACGACTGTTCTACTCGCATCAACAAGCTTGACCACATCGTCCAGGAAGAGTACCACGAAATCGTCGTGGATGTGACGGTATACCATAAGCCAACGTTAATCGAGCTGTGCACGAGGGATCAGCCCATGTGTTCCAGGGCAGTATCCGATCAATTCCAAATGCACTGCTTCACAATTAAGCGGACCAGTTGATCTCGTCGTGCGTGCAAACAGGTGTGCAAAATGATGCTTACCTTACTAGTCAATGTATTCACCTTTGGCGTCACGAAAGGCGACCGAAAGTCCTAAAACTACTCCTCATTAGACGACCAGCAAATAACATTTAGGATAGTAACTTCCGGGGATAGCACATCACATTGATAGCACCTGGAATTTTGGCGGACATTCCGCAGAGTTTCTATGCTTGTGATCACCAATGCGAAGAATAGAAGGCGAAAGCGTTGTAGGTCAATTCATTTCAATTCAGTTTAGTTCAGCTCTGTTCACTTCTGTCCAGTTCATTTAATTTCAGTTTGGTTAAAATTTTAAGACAGACGGGATGGCTTCTGATACCTGTCTGCCATTGACGAACCAACCGAGAACTAAATTTACGCGGGGATAATCCTACTACCACAACAGGGTAATAATAATAGTAGTATTATTAGTAACAGAAGTTGGAGGTGACACGTGACAGTCTTGAAGAGGTGTTCCTCTATTTTCAAATGGTCCGTGTTTTCGAAGCTGCTAGGAAATGATGTGAAGCTCAGTTTGGACGTCTGGATATATACGACCTGATTATTGGTTGGTTAATTATTATCCATAACGAACCACGACTCTTCCGTGTATGGCTAAATACCATATAAAAATTCGGTGGATTATCAGCAAACCGGGACAAATTGCCTAACTGCTCCCAAAAATTTTAAAACCGTCTCGATCGATTTCTCTTCCTCCACGTTCACGATCGATATTTGCTGCAACCGGAAACGCATCATATCCTGAAGTTTCGTTCAGATTTATAATCAATGATCATCCACACAGCAGTTCATTCCAAGGCGTTCATAGTCATTTTTACGAACACATAGTAGAAATACATTATCCTCATTTCTTCCAATGCGTCGTGAATCGTTCATTTACATGCTAGAAATGATTTCTTAGCTGGGATTTTTTATCTCTCTGTTTGCAATCCTCGATGTAATTCAGTACACAAGTCACCTAAAGGAATATTGCGAAGCCAGATATGGGCTCGAAAAGCCGATCAAGTCTGTCCACAATATCTGCTCCTAACCGAAACGCAGTCTGTTGTGCGATTTTGGCAAAATAAAATGAATTGCAACTGGTCCGTATCGTGCTCGCTATCTTTACAAGACATGAAATATTTTTCCATCAAACTAACGATGGGTAGTTTTTGCAACAGAAATTCTACCTTATCATAGACGATCGTCTCTATTTCAAACACTTCGTTATCAACAATACGAATAACAACATAAACTGGACTACTCAGATTGTTGTTAAATGCTTATAGAAGGCTGATGAAAAGTTTTGCTTCCACTAGAGCTAGTCTGGTGTACGCGCTTCCCGATTTCGAGTCATCTCTATTTTCTAGTTGAGCATTCGGTTGGGGCAAACCATCATTGGCGACAATCAGCTGGCAAAAAGGCCCACAGAAAGGAACGACAACAAGATAGATTTCGGACAAGCGTGTGAGTGCGTGCGTGTACTAGCGCAAAAGTTACAAGAGCCACCGCGGTATATTTAGAAGGCACTATCTGACACTGATCCAGGCGTTTGGTGAACGTCCATCAACATGCTTTTTTGTGAGTTGTCCGAACGCTGATCACATTCGGTCATTCTTCTGCGACGGCACGAACATTCCGTCACCCATAGCTAAATTGATTGGTTTAATGACTGGCCTGGATGCCTGCCACTTCTCTATTCAGATTTGGGTAGAGTTTAATGTTCTCACTTGCTTTCGGCTTTCCTAGGGTTACTTTCAGTAAACCCCCCGTCCCGAGGGATACAAACACTCTCGTCTTCACATTAACTTCGTTTCACCGGTGGGTTGGGGCAAACCATCATTGGCGACAATCAGCTGGCAAAAAGGCCCACAGAAAGGAACGACAACAAGATAGATTTCGGACAAGCGTGTGAGTGCGTGCGTGTACTAGCGCAAAAGTTACAAGAGCCACCGCGGTATATTTAGAAGGCACTATCTGACACTGATCCAGGCGTTTGGTGAACGTCCATCAACATGCTTTTTTGTGAGTTGTCCGAACGCTGATCACATTCGGTCATTCTTCTGCGACGTGCACGAACATCCGTCACCCATAGCTAAATTGATTGGTTTAATGACTGGCCTGGATGCCTGCCACTTCTCTATTCAGATTTGGGTAGAGTTTAATGTTCTCACTTGCTTTCGGCTTTCCTAGGGTTACTTTCAGTAAACCCCCCGTCCCGAGGGATACAAACACTCTCGTCTTCACATTAACTTCGTTTCACCGGTGAATTCAGCTGAAGGCAGATCAATGTTTGGTTTGTGCTGGTGTCTTTCAACTGGAAATTAAGATTAACTACATTACAGAATTCTGTTCAAAGTTGATTCGGTTCTTTTTCCTCGGTGCGTAAATTACTCGCGGTGTTGCTTGTCCCAAGGATAAATAACCTCATCTTTGCAGCGCGCGAGAATGGCAAGAAATGCGTATGCAAGCGCATGATTGTTGGCTCAATCGATATTCCCTTGACAAGCAAAATAGGAATTGATATTTCGTTTTCACAGGCTGCATGTTATCTAACGTATATGAGGTCCCTCGGTATTTATAATAAGAGACTGGCACACGTGCAAAACCAACGTCCTAGTCGAGAGTGAAGATTGGATATGACTGGACGGGAACCTTATGAGGGAAATTGCTATCGATCGGATATTCAGGCGGCATGCACATAATGCCAGTTCAAACTCATCATCTACAGTTCATTTTACGGCAATCATTAAAGTTGTTCCATGCAACATGTCCGACATGATGTCGCTATAATTTGATTAACCAATCAATTACAATAATTGATGAGCATTTCCCCAGTCATCAGTTCAGTATTTTAGTGGCCGTTAATGAAGCCACCCGACAATCAAAAGTGGTATGTATAGATATGCAAGGAATATTTTATAGTCAATCGATGAATTGCCATGACTATTTTTCGGGCTTCACGTGGCGTTCGATTGTTGGTGATAGGGTTGCCTTCCACCGTGTCCAACTGCCCAGCAAGACATAAGTTCGTAAGTTGCGACGAAGTGGACTGAGTCCCATTTCCAGGTATCGAGCTTATCCGAATAGCCCAAACGGCTAGGGTTACTCCCAACTTGTTAACAGTTACCATGTCCCCGTTGTCCTCATGAAAAAATCTCCGGCCACTTGCTATAAGCGTACACGATCGTGAGAAAATTGTGTTACCGGGACTGGGAAAATCCACATGTATCCTTGACCATTCATTTTGTGGTACCGCCCAACGACGGAATTCACATTTTCTAGGACACTTTGAAGAAAACGCACGTTGTTGATGAGATTTGTTTAGTGTTTTGACTTGTCGTTGATATGAAAATGGCTCCGGATCAATCATTTCATCCGAATGATCCCGGGATGTGCATTATGAAAGTGTTGCAAAACAAGCCTTCGCCGCGATCCTCGCACGACCAAGTGTTCCGCGAACAAAAGGCAATCATGAACAACAGAAATAGACAATTGTCTTCGATCAAACAAAACAAAGAAATTTGTTTCCAATATTCTGCGGCTACTTGGGATGTGGCAATTTAGATTTGGTTTACGGAAACGGAAAGCATCCGAGAAACACTATATTGGCCATGCTCTCTGGCTTTGCCGATAATTTGTGGCGCTTTCTAGTCCAACCGGTCGCGTTACTTACTTGAGCGTCTCCTTTAAGCTCGGATGATAGAAAATTACGTCTCCCATCATAGTCTGCGAAAATGGCTGGGTTGGATAAAACCGCAGACGGGTGAGACCATAAGGGATTATATCACACTGAGCTTGACGGGCAATTTCGTGCTCGGTAGATTATACTCTTGAGGTCTTACCCTTAAGAGACTGGCTACTTAGAGCACATGCGATGTAGCGGCAAACAGCGTGACTAGCTAAATCCAGTTTGACACATTTAACGGGGTGCCTCAGACCTCCACATATGGATGAACTATTCTTGGAACAGCGAGCAAAGCATCCGGGAAGACTAATACTCATGCACTTAAAACACTCGATGTAGGGCTTTCAGCTGTGACATTTGTCATCTGCATAGCTGCAATTTCATCCGTAAGAACCACGAGTGCCCATGTCTAGACAGGAGCAGTTGAGCTGTGAAGTTTGGGTTCGGACCAAGCACCTTTCTTCAGTTAAACCGTGCTGCAGCCAATGGGCAATTCCGAGCACTCCTGAGTACTATACAATACAGCCGCTGGTTTGTTTGCTGAACTGGGCAATTTGGTTAGAAAAAATCCATCACGAGAGGAGATGACTTTGTCAGTGCGGCTGGGATGTAAGTTGGTGGTTCAGGCTTGTGCGTGGACCGATATCGGTTATACCCTCCGGGATGAACTTTGATCAATGAGTGCTCGTGTGAGTACGCGTTACTTTTGACCCGCTGATTGGCTTACCTTCCCATTGGTGGATATGCGGGAGCGAAGAATTTGACGATGATATTTGACTTGGCGGTTACATATTGATATCGCATCCCTCCTCAATTCGCCAAGGTTGCCGGTGGAATGCGGCGTTCCGGTGTCCCAGGATAGTTCCTTCTGTAGACTGCTCATTCTGGGCTCTCTGTCTGCGTACGGCAGTTTTAAACCTACACTGAATCCTGTGTTCTTTCCGGCCCATTTCACTCCGGTGCCTTGTGGTGCACATTCGAGTCTTGACAATGCTAACGCCTTCTGTCCCTCAGGCGGCGCTGAAATGCATTTCCTCCAGTCGCCCACATATCATATTCCTAAATGACTTATCACGGCTGCTTCCTACAAACCTCATGTCGGATATTGCCGAATTCATTGGGTTCATTGACTACATCGCCTAAGAACATATCTTGAAATTATCATTCATAGTCAGCCTCCGGGGACAAACTAGTGTGATCACTGCCATAGCTTTACTACTGATAAAGCTGCTGAGTATTATCTGGTCAAATCCATTTGGAGCACTGTCGTAGCATGTGGTGATAAGTTAATTTGGAAAATTTCCAACCGTTCAACAGTGTTTGTCCACTGACGTAAACCAGTCGAATGAGGCCCACTAAAGTAGCTCAGGAGAGCGGCTGAAGTTGCGTTAGCTTTGCTGAATGAGGTAGACGAGAAGTTTACTACTATAGCTTGCAGCCGATTTGTTCGTGTTTCTCAATGAGCAACTCTAACGGAAGACCCATTGTTTCACCACGGGTGAAGCAGTAAATTGAAGAGCCTCACATATTGCCTAAACACGGAAGGTCATTGGTGGGCGAGTAAGTGCCCATCAAATGATGTACGGGGACGTGCACAAAGTCCTGCGGGTACAGTTTATGATAATTAGGTTTATCGGCAGCTTTCGCCGTGATTTTTGTGACCCCTCTGTCTAACTATTCGACTGACTCTACGGCGGACAACCGATGCATGGTACGAGCATAGAAAATGGACAGCAAGTCGTCTAGTTTCAGTAGTTTACTAATCAATATTTCGTCCGTTAAATTAAACCGGGAAGTCCCGTATATCTGTTCCACCCCGACTGAGGTTTACTCGCAATGTGAATCTGAAGAAACTTGCACTCGACTACCTGGCTGGTGTTCCAAACACCTGACCACACTATGCTTCTCACACCCATGGTCTTCACGCCCGCCAGGACCAATAACCAGTTATGGGATGAATAGAACAGCCTTGAGTTATCCTAAAAGGGATGAAACGTAAAACAAATGTGTTATTGTTGGATGAGCAATAGCAGCTCTATCCGTGAGAATGCCAACTTCTACTCATGAATCGCATAAAATCTCGCTCCTCCTGACACTTTTCACTTTCATAGTGTTTCACACCGTCTCAGCGTGGGACACAGTATCTTCGGAGAGAGAAGTCCAATAAGTTGTTAATTGAGTTAGTAAACGTTTGAAGGACAAGCTTTCCAATCTTGAGTTTTCTAGATCGATGACAGAATGGGTAAAAGTGACCTTTACACGGAATGCGTTGCTGGTTGCATAAATGTGAACTTCGGTTGAAAAAGTCCTGTCACACTGTTTTGCGATTCACGTCAGCACCAAATTTCATCACATCACCTATCTTTGTCTATCCTTCTATTGCCGAAACTCTGTACAGTGTGTGCAACAGGAGTCAGGAATGTCGTCCAGACAATGCAAAGCGGAGTGATCTGCTCACCGAATTCTAAGGCTAATCTGAAGCACGAATAAATTACAGTGCGATTTCACAAATAAATTTGCTTTCAAATATGCTGGCACGTTGAAACCTGATGTTTTCCCACAGTAACCGCCTTAAAGGCGATTAGGTGAACATGGTTACCGGATCCCTTGAAGTATTTCTGCAGCTGCAAACGGAATACATAGCAATGCATGAAACCATGCCTTCATATTTATTGGCAAAATGGCAATGGTGAATTTCTTCCCGGAATCGTGTGTTTTTCACCCCACAAAACATTCCAATTCTATCGCCAAACCTGATTTTCGCATCCCAAAACTCCGACAGTTTGTGTGGTACTTGAAGTGTGATGTAAGAAAATAATTGCTGTCCAAATATCATTGTGATTCCTCACCTCGCTGCACTCCCCGATGTTGATCTAATAATATTGAAATAATCTAGTGTTAACGAGTGTCAATCGATCCACATATTCAACTACTTAAATATGGTAAGAAGTGTGTAGTTGATATTTCCGAACACAGAGCATCAAATGCAGATGCAATTATTTTCACCGAGCGATGCATCCACTTGCGGAAACGAGACATTCTCGTATGAAATAAGGGTCCTTTATAAAAAGGTGGCACACATTTCAAAATGAACCCCACAAATTATTCCATCTGTTGAGTCAGTGGTAACCATAACCGACTCTTAGATGCGCACCCGAAAATATATGAAAGCCTAGATTGAAAATAAAAAACGTATGTGCATTTTCTTTCGACACGGTATTCACTCGGGGACCGAACGCCCGTGACGTTGAGAACAAATCAATTTTGGAACGATGCAGGCCATGGCGGGTAATCGAAGTTACCGGTTGCCTGGATGAGTGCTATTAGGTTTGAGCACCTGAGAATGACTGCAGTGAGCTAGAAATAAGGCCCTTCACACACCAACTATATTATTTTCAATAACCCCTCCAGCGAGATACCGTATACCACGCTTTCATGTTGATGACGATGATGGTGATGATGATGATATACCACGAACACGAAGCTCCATAGGTTGCTTTGTGTTGGGCGCGCTAAATCAAGGTTGAATATGCATTGAGTGTCAGAAATTACTTACCGTTCTGGTCGTAACCAAGGCTAGTGGACATGGACACAAAGAGAAAACAAAAAATAGGCAAAGCCGCTATACACAAGGAGAACATGAGGGATTAAACTTGAGGCCGCAACTGTAATTTTTATCTAACGTCAATAATTCATGGAGGTGAGAGCAGTATAGTGGGCATCAGCATACGCATCTTCAACCAGGTAACATTTTTGATCTTCGGAAATTTGCAGGTGTGTCTCTGCCTGGACATTTGTGGAATGAAACAGGTGTAAACCCCTCCCGGTTTGTCCGCGTAGACTGGCTTCACCGATTACACGAAATCACTGCTGGTACTGACCCAACATATTCATACTGCCGACAACCTATCAGTAGCCTAGAGGGAAAAAAGACTCGGTGGTTGATTGAAAGTCACTCCCAAGCGGTGGACATCAGAGAAGTCTATCTACCCGTGACCATGTGATTTAGTTTTTGTGATTGAAGAAGGATTATCCAGTCTAACTGCTAGCTAATTGCACTAGCGATCAACATTTCTTGGCCCAACTTTTACCATGTCGTTCAGTGGGCGAATAAAGGATCGCCCACCAGACCGAACTAATGGGGGCTTTATCTAATAAAGTTCCAAAGATTCCTTGAAACATAATGCTGAAAGTTTCCACATCCATACTGAGATCTTGTGCACGAAAAATCCCCACCGTTTGAAATGTCTCATGTTTGGAGTCAGATTATTTTGTCTACCCTTATTCTGACCTGCTGAAAAATTGCAACTTTCCGAATACACGTTTTCACTATGATTTTCGATACGAAAACCCGTAACAATTTCCCATGGGCCAAAGTTATTAGCAAAAGTAATTTTGTGTCCACTCACTATTCAAAACCATTTAGCAGCCTCAGGTTACGGCTCACTATTCTCCGCGCTGAACGAAATGACCCTGTTTCCACTAGAACAAAACACAACGACGAAGGTGCACACATTGCTGAAAAACGTCTCTGCAAATGATCAGTCATTCAGATATGGGATCGAAATTGCTGACTATACCCTGATTAGCGTAAACTTTGTACCGCAGATCTATTGAATTTTTGATGAACAACTTTTTCACACATTCGCCGTATAGGTGTAAGTCAAAGTTCGATTCTCGGGAGGCCCACAGTATAAAATTCAAGACACATGGAACTTCAAGTAAACCTGGAGGTGATGCGTCGTCGTTCGTTCCTTATTGCGTTCCTGTTCTGCATCGTCCTTGTTGCACATTTGGATGCCATCGGTGTCCACAACTGGGCATCGATATTTAACAACCAGCCGTCGAAGAATTGGGTTATCCTTTTGGCTGGCTCCGACTCCTGGGAAAATTATCGACATCAAGTATGTTTCAGTCGCTTTTTAGTCTAAATTTTTTATTCCAATGCTCTACCAAACCTTTGTGTCCTACTCAATTACCCAAATGGCTGTGATGTTTCACTGGAGGTAAGTTGAATAGAAGACAAAACCACTGGACACATTTATTGGCCTGTTTTCGTTCTCGAAAGTATTTAAATGTCCTTCGACGATGTTTAGCTTTCAGTTGGCCGATTCAACTCAGCTATCGTCATTCACTTTGGTCGGAGACAAAAGTCCTCACCCAAATTGTTCCATGTAGCATTATGTTAGGCGAATTTGCTGCCCGTTAGTAGAAGGATTTAGGAATTCGATGATCTTCAAGCCACCACTAATCATCCAATCATGCTTTGTAGTTTCAACTTGTTAGAGAAACGCTCACGGAACCCTTCCACAATTGATGAGTAACGTGGGCAAATAATTCTGTACTACTTTTAATACTGCTTTTTAACACTTTTAATACTACTTTTAGTATCACTTTTTTTATCAAGTATGTTGTATTTGAAATGAACGTATGGTGGGCCACTCCGGTTAAGTACGCTCGTCCGTTCACGGTTGCTCTGCGTCAGTGTATAGGAACATCGTATGCAAAAAGGTAACAGATATTGAATGTTTCTATATGCATTCCTTATAGTGCGTGGGTCATGTTTTATTAGTATTATGTTTCCCTGCAATGTGATTATTTCTCTAGTGTAGAAACGAACGACAGAATGGAATATGTTATTATCGAAGTCACGGGATACTTAAGTTGTAGAGCCCCTGTAGGCCTGTGGTTGTCCTGACACTCGACGAAATGCGAAGTGACAATCTGCAGTTAGTCGTCGGATTAGATATTTCAAATTTTCACTAACACATTAAGTCATGTGGTTCAGTAATTCCTGGGACTATGGGGAACCTCTTTGCTTCCTCCACCTCTTCAGCCCACAAATGTTCTCAAACCATGCTGACGCTGTTCTCTGACCAAAAGATTTTTTTCCAAAAAGGTTGGCTGTTCGTTGATTATTAATTTATCGTCTTCTTGGAGGAAAGCTTGTCAAAGCTTCGAAGGAATTAGGAGTGTCGTCATATACCCAGTACTTGCGTCACGTTTGCTGCACAATTCCACAAGCATAGTGCCACAGCATATTGCAGACAGGACATTCCAGTAGAACTTAAGGTAAGAAGTCGCCTTGTCAGCAAAAAACAGGTGTCTGATCTTTGTTCACACACGTGGTTCAGCTCCAGTAGTGGGTGTCACATATGCACTGCTTAAATCGTAGAACACCTGTGAGGTCCAATTTACCTTCTTTAGTCACAAGTACAATTGATTTTATTTTGAATGGCAAAACTGACTACAGGCGAAGAGGAGCAGTTTTCGGGATTCTACTAGGAGTTGTTTTTCTCTAGAAGGATCGTGGATGAAATATCTTCTAAGATCAAGACGAAGGGTTCTAACCATGATCAATAGGAAGATCGTTATTTCAAATTAGACACAACTGATCAAGAGCCACTGGTGACCGGATGCATAGCTGGTCGATATATACTCTGGGGACAACACACGCCTACGGTAGATGCAATAGTTATGCGGCATCGAACGTTTATCTGTTTGCTTTTTTCCAGAACAACAAGGGATCGGTTATAATTTCTTCAAATGACCAATAAAACCGCGACAACAAAAGGGCAATAAGAGAGCTGTGCACAATATAGTAGGAATAAATAAGAAACCCCCACATCCCCTTTCGCATAACCATTTTTTTGCGAAAAGAAGGAATGCATTTTCAGGCTAAATAGTCATCACCAAATGTCCACCTTTTGAATGCAAAAATTACGCGGATTGTTCGTCATTCTCAGTGTCGTGTGAGAAGTACTTTCGGGGGTTTATCTGGGACGCCTTCCTTGGGGGCTGATGTGATACTTACGAAGTAAACTTATCTCATATGATGGTCCCGAAGAAACTGATGATCTACATGCAGCGCATCTGTACTGACAATAATTTTGGAATTCACACATTCAATACGAATTGAGATGTTTCGCTTGTTTGGGAAATTGCCCGTCAAACCACGCTCTAAAGTCGGGTGGAGCGCTTGCTTTTTGCATCACTGATCAGCTACTCTTGGTCGAAGTGCTCAGACTTCATTAAATGGTGGGGAGTAGGCGGGTTCCAGTCTCTCCTGAGGAGCATTAAATGCACAAAACAGACAGCTCTCAGTAAGAATGAACCGGCTGTATAGTGAAATTGGACGTTGCGGCGGAGCTGGGCATCATCCTTAATGGCAAAATTGAAATTCATCATGAACGTATCGGCACTAGGCACCCCGCGATTTATTTCAACTGCGCGGTAGCCATATATCTTACTAGTTAGATGACAATGGCCAAATGCGAGCAAATGCTCAACGGAAACGCAGACGGGTAAGTTACAATCAAATTATTGGACGGGTAAAATGCATTGAAGTGCTGTTAGGAGAGCTGAGACTCCACCACGTTTTCTTCAAGGTCTGTGCCTCACTCTATATCAGTTGAACCTCAATGCATCTGTCATTTGTAATCCAGGCGANGAACGTTTACCACGCGTATCAAGTCGTGCGTGCAAACAAAGTTCCACAGGAGAATATAATTACCTTCGCCGTCGATGATATTGCAGCCAATCCCAAGTAAATATCGCGCACAATTTTCGCCTTTTCTTTTTCTTACATGAATTTTCATGGCTGCGGGTGCCACAGCATCATGAAGCAATTAGCACAATCTATTTAGCATCAAACCCCCAATTTTGTGGTACATCCTCGGTGATGCTTAGCCACTTACAACTTCTTTTGGTTTTTCAGTAGTCAGAAATTAACAACAGTGACATCTGGAGGTCGTCTGAGTGCATTAGCCGCCTGATGTGTTGGAGTAATTACCAAGCAAATCCAGTACTCTAATCAGTTTATAATGAAGACGATTTCCAGGATTAGTGGTGTCCCTTCAAATAACGTGAAAACTTGGTTGTTGCTTGGATACTGTAATTATCGCAAGTCGTTTATTGACCCATCGTATTTCATACAGGGCACTGGGTGAGCAGGTGCTAATGAAATTTACTACTGAGGGTGTTTGGTGGTACACATAAATAAAACGCTCACCTTTTACACATATTCTGTGTTGTGTTATGCACTCATCGGCATCATCGTCGGATCTCTACAGCATCCCTTCTTTAAGGATCGCATGTTATCACTTCACCGAAAGCGTACCGCAGGGTGGTCCCGAGGTTTTGATCCTCTGGACCAACGAAAAACAGAATTTTCGAGTATTTTCTTTGTTCCTATTAGATCCACATTCTAATTTCTCCAAAAGGCGACTGCCACTGTTCATTTCCTTATTCCTAGAAATCCGTTCCGCGGCAGAGTGTTCCATGACTACGAGCACCAAGACGTATACAGCGGTGTCGTAATTGATTACCGTGGAAAGGTATGTCCGTGTACCGGTGCCCCCTAACCGGATGCATTTCTCCATCATTTCGCTATGTAACGCAAGGTGCAAGTAACCTGGCCCTGCGTATTCAAACTCAATATTAAACGTAGGGCAGGCAGATCAGTTTTATTACATTACATAATAATAAATTTACCTGAGCAATCACTAGTCGTAAGATAATAGAGAACTCTCGAGGAGTCCAAGATCGAGTTTAAACTTTGCTTGCGAACCATTAGGTAAGCTTCAAAGTATTAACGTTATTTTCGTAGCGTAGTTCATGATTTAAGATTTCCAAGTTAGCCTTCTTGTCAAAAGAACCAACAGCGTCTGTCAGTGCTCGCAATTAGATGCAGCGCGTCGTCTATGAATTGTATGAGGCGATAATCTTGTCAAAATCGTGGCGCTTCTTGGATGCGCTATTGGCAAACAGTGGCTATTGGCTCCAATCTGAGCTCGTCATTATGATAGACCGGCAAGCTACCCGACTCAACTACCATGCCCGACAAACACCCCAACAATCAAATTTACATTTTTCAGCTTTCTGCGAACTTTGTGACATTAATCTAACTAAGGATAGGGAGACGATTATAGATTTCAACTATTTAAACTGCAATCGGATGGTATAATCACCATTGTCACACGAGTAATTAATCATGCATGTTTATTTGTTTAAGGATGTCAATCCGAAAATGTTCGACAAAGTAATGAAGGGCGATAAGCAACTTGAGAGACAAGGGAAGAAGGTGCTGAAAAGGTGAGTTTGCACGGAAGTTGACATTGTTGATGCACTTGCTGATCACAGCCGTGATTCCTGTTTTCCATGGCCGAGTTCTGGATTTGCGAAATGTGTGCCTAGTATGCACATGATCTCCTTAATTAGAAGTTTCAGAGGTCGGTCAGAAAAAATTGCTTTACTTCCTGGGAAATCCGGTTCATCAATTTCAGACTATGGCAAATCTTACTTAATCATAATACATTAAATCATATTAAATCATCAATGGATATTGTTAAGAAGTTTCACAAATATTCAGAAATGGTCATTTGTGCATGGTAAATATCTGCTCGGACTAGTACGAATTGGGGTCGATCCACCTTGGTGTGCTTGGATTCAAGAGTTGTTTTTTAGCTCACCGTGAAGACTAAAACATGTGAACACTGCTGATTGTCGATTGGTTGCACGGCATTCCCCATAATCCGTAACGCAATCCACCGATGTTACTTCCAACTTTTAGAATACCTAGCTCTCCCCGGGTTTTATGTGGGTGACTACAGTCCCGGTTGCACTTTCGAGATCCCCTCGACGTTATCCGCACCCGCTCATGATGAGAAGGGAGGCGTTAGCATACACAACCAATCCAGGAAACCAGACAACTGTTAACCATTTGCAAACCAATAAGATCTCATCCGGTCAGTTATTCACCGTTTGGGATTCGATTCATAATCATTGCTCTTGGTGCTTCGTACGTGGATTCGAGATGGATGCTTCTGTACATATTTCTAGTTCCCGCAAACCGATCTATTTTATTCGCAGTTGGATAGAAACACCCTGGATTCAGCAGTTATCTTAGACACTGATTGTCGGGCCTTGTTCAAGAGCTTTGTGTCATTTGGTGGTCAGCTCTCAATCAGCTTTGATTTCGAAAACTCATGCGCCTGTTCTGTTCGGTCACCATTCCATAGCTGTCCATTTGGGTTTATTTTGAGGTTTCGTTGGTCTTCACAGTTGTTTAGAATGAGGGAGTCCTAGATCCACCCTTCCAGTGCACTCAGTCTGACACGTTCTTTTCTAAACCCACCCGCTAAGTGGATGTAGGTCAGCAACAATTTTATTGACTTTTTTCCAGAGTATGGAGTCCTCGCTGCCTCTTAAGAATATCATATCCTGATTTAGCCCGCTAGTTTACTAGGAACCTACATTTTAATGAAAATATTTCGTCGGTTATATTTAAGAAAATAGTTTTGCTACTTGCCAGATTCCTTAGCAGATCTAATAACTGATTAAACAGCAAGATTAACTGAATAATTGCTGATCGAAATCTGACCATTTTCAGTGTGTGCATTTCCGCATGTATGTATTTTAGATAGAAAGAGCAAGCAGACACTAGAATAGCTATTTGGAGGTGGTACACTCTCCTGAAAGTTAAAAATCAGTTTTATCAACGAGAAGTTCATCCACCCAATATAACTCTTAAAAATCAGGCCACCACACAAAAGCAATTCAGAACAAGGCAATCAAAACGAATCAGTGAAACCAGAATCGGATGTAAGAAAGGCGGTCTACGCCACGACATAACTCGGTACACGGTAGATGAAACCATGGACAAGTGGATCTCAGAAAGAATATACTGAGGGCACCTAACAAATTCATGGAATGTAGAACGTGTGCAGAAACTAAATTTCCAAATAGATTATGTCGTGGAGCATATTCTGGGAACACAGTCCGCAATACACTGCAGCTCGGAACGGACCGAGAGGAACCAGAGTAGGGTGTGCTCTCATCAACCGGTCACATGCTCATAATTTATGACAAGTATGGAGGAACTCTCGGTCCTATCATTCACTCATGATGTCACTTTGCTTATTGGCGAAACACTTCCCAGGTGATCGCCATTAGCAAAGTACATTTGAACATGCTCTTTATTAACGACCAACGAACGGTTCATTTACAGATTAGTTTTAGATGAAAAATATACAGCCTCTGGGATGACCGTTTTCAAAATATCTCTTCGCCTCACCCTAATTTTGATATTGTTCCTCAGTGTTGTATATATTATTTGGATATTTCATTGAACATATATGCTTATACTACCAAAAGCGTGATTTCGAAAGGGCTGAGTGTGAACGTCCCAATGGAGAAATGGACAAAACAAATAATGTAGAAACTGCCCCATGTCATCTTCGTGCATTCAGAACCATAGAAGCTACTATATCCCTTTATCCAATTACAAACACACAGACTTCCGAATTTCCATTCTCATTCTCATGTGTCCATGCAAACAGTAGTCAAGTGGCTGTTACTGAAACCACTGATTATATCCAGTAGGGTGTACAAAGAGGTATTTCGACCTGGGTGGTTGTTATCCTCCTACTACATCCGTGTGAAGTGCTTAACAGAAATGCCATTTAGGACCCGCGCGGATAAACTACTGAAAGTTGGACAAAGTCATACTCATTTGTCATGGAAAGAAAAGAACCGTAAACCTCTCTCACCTATCTGATTATCTATTGTTCGATTATCCAGGGCGGCTTACGTAAACTCGGCTTTTGGAACGTGAGACGAAACTTAAGTTATCGGGGAATGTAATTTACAAATATCGAATTCCGCGGCTTTTTTGTTGTGCTTTGCTACGCCTGGGAACGCCACCCAATAAGCTACTCTTCAAGACCACCTTAACATTCCTGTTCACTGACAGTGGTCGGGATGACAACCTGTTCATCTATTACACTGGCCATGGTGCGGTTCAGGAGATTTCCTTTCCAAGTGGAGATGTAAGTTCCGTTAATTGTTCTAACCGCGTTTGTAACACACAATTTTCTGAAACTCAGAAAGGCATCGATGTACATACGTTGACGGAAATTTTCGCGGTAATTCTTTAAAAAATGGCCCACACGCCAACCAAAATTTGGAACACAATCCACGATGTTTGGACGTCTCTCTCCCAATTTGTGTGGGTGTCTTCAAGGTGTTTTAATGATAACGTCACATGATTTTTTTCTGCTAAGTTCAGGGTCGCTCAACGTACATGATTTCGCAGTTGATCCATTTAGACTGCTGAGTAAACGAATGCACGACAAACAGTGAACGTGGCTGCATACGGTCACTCATGAGCTTTTGATGGTTCAAAGAAGGCTATGAAGGATGCGTCAGCCGAAATCCTCCACAGAATACCACATTCCTTTTTTGCTTTCAGTGAGACACAGCGAATCATTGGTAGTATGAAGAAGTTTTCGTATTTTATGTATGAGAAGGCAGTCTCTGACGAAAACCCGAGAAGCAAAGTATAACTGTTTCAAGGCTTATTGGAAATCATTAAAGTGCGCCTAGAAGTTGCCACTGGCGGTTATCTAACAGCCTTATTTACCCACACCTAACCGGGATATTACTTCGCTCATTCTTCAGTCAACACACAACACATTCTTCAGTCCACACAACTGGCGATAAACCTCTGAGCTGACAAATTTCCATGTTGAAAATCCATTCGTCCCATGGACTATTTTTCTACTGAACTACTTGCAGTCTCCTGGTAGTGTGATAAAGTTTGGATTATAACGATTCATTGTAAATCTCCCCAAATCTCCGTGTATGTTGGTTAGGGCTAGAATTTTCTCAACCAATCGGCTTCAATTAAAGAACGGCATTTCACTTCTGAACGAGCAGTACAAGACTTGTGATGTAATTCCCAATATGAGAGCAGAAGTCACCCAAAAGACTATATCTTTTCACTGAGGTTATTCAGGTGACTCTCGATCACAACAGTTGGGATTTGTAAATGTGACATTTGGTTAATAACGGCCGTGAAACTGACAGCCGGAATAATCTGGAAATCAGTCCTCCGAAGTGATCGTTCATTATTCCGATTGTGTGACTGTCAGCTTGTTCGCTATAACATTGGTTCCAGTGGCCCTTTTCCAAGGAGTGTTTACATCAGTAGAGAGGACCTAGTGGCACTCATATTCCAGGGAACTAAGATAGAGCAAACAGGGTCTTCAGCTACAAATTTAGGAGGACTAAGCAAAATGCACTCATACTTTGTCCCTTAGATGATTCCGTTGGCTCCATTTCCGGCCAAGCACCCATTCAGATCCTAGGTACCACTCCACCGAAAGGCAGCACTATGACTGAGACACTGCTAGGTTGCCAAAGCCTAGACAGGAAGAGTTAGAATGCTGAGGTTAGTTCGCAAATCCGGACCATTTGGTCCGTAATTTCACGCTATGATCAGTGAGTTATCCCGAGTTCAGGAGATTTTTTTCTTGTCTTGTGACAGCTCGATGCCGAAGATTTCAACTATCTTCTCATGCACCTGTATTCAAACTATAAGTACAAGAGAATGGTGATTTACATGGACGCCTGCTACTCTGGCTCTATCTTCCAAGATATTCTTCCTTCAGATGTGGGAAGTAAGTAGAATGAATTTTTGAATTACACTAGTGGGACTCTTGTGGAATATCATCCATGGCGTATTTCGCATATGGCTAAAATACCGAACTGGCAGATAAAATGGAGTGAAGTATTAGCCCTGGTTCGAGCTTCTTCTCTTCGTGAACTTTTGGCTTTATGCAGGGGACGTTTAGGCTGTAATTGCCCAAAACTCAGCCTTCATCGGTTAAAGTCATTTCTGCCGTTGAACTAGATTCAGTTGGGTGTAGGAAATCACTGTAACACCGGAGAAACACGTGTGTTGAGTTGGTGGTCTCGTTTTACGATTACACAGATTACGTATTAAACGTTTACAAACTGATTAAATTTTGACGGGCTAAAATAATCCAGCCAAGCCAAATGTTTAGTTTATAAGGAAGCTTCGCAAGTTCCGTACAGTCTGGTTCAAGTAACTACGGTTGAGGGAAACAGGAGAACTACCGCCAGCTGTTAACCCCAATAAACGTGAGAAACATGGCGTGATGTCAAAGGGTTCTCACCGACTCCCCGTGTACTGCGTTGTTTCAAGACTCCCCTCAGCGTCACATTATCTACTGTTCTATAATTCACCTCCTTATTTCACACTTTTTAATATTAATCTATTCGTTTTATCCCCCTCTCTAAAACTGCAGTCTACGTGACAACGTCAGCCAGAGGCAATGAAGTTAGCTGTGCTGTTTTTTGTGATGACAAACAAATCAACGTTTGTCTAGCGACCGAATACTCGTATGCCTGGATTACGGATTCCCAGTCCGTGAGTTTTATCTAACCTTTTGCAGATAAGCCTGTGAGTTTCGGATGGGTAATCCGGTGAAACCAGTATCCAGTGGTAGTCCATTCGAGCTAGCCAAACTCCCTCAATAAATGTAAATCTTCGGGGGACAGTGTGATTAGGTGTATTCTGTAGTCAGCAAATACTAATGACACTCAGTCAGAAGTTTTGATTTGGCTTCTGGAATTCCTTGCTTACACGCAGTGCAGATGTATGCTGCTAAAAATCTCCCCAGTCTTGCACACCCAATTTGAGTTTATCCAACTCTCATTGGGTTTACTAAAACCCCGCAGTATGTGTTTTACTCGGCACCATAGCACTTGACGGCTCTGCCAATGTGATTGTGTTCACCCGTCCCAACCACCAAAATCAGAATACATGTAGTACAACAAAGTGGGATGTTTCATTTCTAGTTCACTTGAGCTTCCATACGGCTGGTCAACCGTTTTTATATTATTAGAACTAACTCCCTGCTATGGTGCGGCACTTGTTGTGACACTTCTGATAAATCTTTCATAGTTATATATCGGCGTGCAACTGACTACTCACCAACATTGACACCGCTAACGCCACGGTCAATTCAACAATCACCACCGCCCCAGGGCCGCCAAATAAGCCATTAGTTATATGTTTGAAATTTCTCCCTGTCCACCTGATCAGATTCATCTGCTTCCTTTCAGAGCCATGTGAATGAGGCTATCATTAATCTAGGTACCATCGGCGTTACTCGCCCTCTAAGACAAGGACAACCTGACTCTCACTCTTACCGATTATAGAGGCTGCAATGTATGCCTTTGAATCGATGTTAGTGGAGTTTTTATTATCACTTTCGATTCGCATCGCCTGATTCAGTGTCAGGAGCTAAAGGCGCCCCGGAATGACTGTAGTGGTCCAGCAATAAGTCCTTTTCTCATCCACTTTGGTTCTGCTTTTTATAGTGCTTCAAATGAATTTGAATGCACGAAGGAAAACGACGGTGTTCAACGAGGATGCTGATAATGACCAGATGATGTGGACGATGATGATAATGATTTCCCTGGAAATTAAAATACACAATAAGTGCATGTGTATAGTATCCTGTCAAAGCTAAGTGCTCTGTGATTCATCAGTAGTAGATGTAGTTCCATGCCTCGGTTATATTAGCTATGGTGATCCTTTTACTAACGACGTCGTCTGGTCCACGCCTTAAGCGTGCAGTATGTTATGCGCGCAAAAGCCCCTGAAAAATGACCCGGGAACAACGATACCAGTGGTAGACACTAGTTATTTGCTAAGAATACTGCCAATGATGTCGTAACTCTAGTGGTTTCACTGGTTTCGCCCATGTTGGATCTATCTGAAAGTTGAGTAAGCTAATTCGCATGCTTCCCATGCCCCCCCTATGTGTCCTGTCACTCATATGTGCGCAGAAGGACATTAAAACGCGTACACTGGATCAACAGTACGAGGAGGTGAAAGAAAGGACAAAAAAAAGTCACGTGACCAGATACGGTGAGATGGTGAGTCAGAAACTGCCAAGGAGATATTCAGTTGAGTTACTTGTGAAAACCCAAACTTTTATGAAAATGAGTGCATCTTTCAAATGTACACTTGCATTTCGTTATCATTGGAAGTTGGCGGTTGAAGATAGCTGATCTGGGACGACATGTTCCATAGACGAAGCTCAGTTAGGCAGCTGGTCCGGGCATCTCTATATGCAAGCTTAGCAGTGTCCTTTTTGGATAACCAAGTCAAGGCATTGGGTACTTTGTGATCTATACCTTTCTGTGCTATGCAAAAAGGGGAAATCAAATCTAAGAGAACCATCTACAAGTAACCCAGAGTGAGGATATTTTTACACGATGAGTGAAACTTTCATCTGAGAAATCAACACTCGAAGAGCAGCTTAATACGTGGTCACGTGATGTAGTTTTGCATGATGGAACGATAAGTGGCATTGTGTCATATCAGTGTAAGATCATCACACTGCTGGTCATTCTCTTGTGTTTGAATCCCCAAGGATTCAGTCGTCGGTCGGAAGGTCGCCAGTTCGTCATTCCGAGCTGGATTCACATACGCGCTGCTTCTGACTATAAATAAAGATGACACAGGTAAAATGCTTTCTGGTTGTCCAGCCAAAAATGGCCTCACTTACAGAATAAAATATCCATTCAAGTTAGAAAAGTCTGCTTGGCAGGACAAAGCGAACGTGCATAAGAGACAACAAGGCACAGGCTCACTGTGGTGCGACTAGAGATTAAACTGTGCGATTTGACGACATCTTTCCAGACTGTCAAGCTCAATTACATGATCCAGTTAGATTATCAGACCCCATGGCAACCTAAGACCCATTTTTATGTACACGTGAGTAATGAAGGGCTTATTTGTACTTCGTGACCAATAGTTTGCTGTTACAAGAGTTGTTCTGATCACAAATAATGATGCTATGAGTTTGTTACGCTTTCAGTCTTAATAAAAAGCATGGCATGGTCTGAACATCCAGTTAATACATGCAACTTCTAGAAACTGGTAAGCGAACTGGCGAGTATTACCACCGCCTCTTTCAAAAAGCATGTTGGCACTCGCAAACTGCACTTTGGTCTGATCCGCAGAAATTTAGTCAATGTAATTCTAGGAAAATTTAGATGGTAATGCTAGCGCCTCAATGGACATCAGTGCTGTTTGAGAAACAGTTTTGCAAGTAATGTTTATTGCCAAATGAGATACTCCAAATGTAACGAGTGAGCGCTACAGTGTAGAACCACGTTTCAGGGCCAAGTGACTTCTTTATTGCATGGAACATGATACTATCTTATTTGGTTATGCGCTGATCAACATCTATTTACTGTTTGTTTCAGGGGGTGGGAAGTCTCCCAATTGGAAAATTTCAAGGTCATTATGATCTAATGAGGAACCGAAATGACGGGACAATTGCAGTATGTGTTCAGCGCAATATTTGATATTTTAAATTGTCCATTGTATCATATATATATATATCCATACATACAAAAAATAACGTCCATACATACATGCATACATACATACATACATACATACATACATACATACATACATACATACATACATACATACATACATACATACATACATACATACATACATACATACATACATACATACATACATACATACATACATACATACATACATACATACATACATACATACATACATACATACATACATACATACATACATACATACATACATACATACATACATACATACATACATACATACATACATACATACATACATACATACATACATACATACATACATACATACATACATACATACATACATACATACATACATACATACATACATACATACATACATACATACATACATACATACATACATACATACATACATACATACATACATACATACATACATACATACATACATACATACATACATACATACATACATACATACATACATACATACATACATACATACATACATACATACATACATACATACATACATACATACATACATACATACATACATACATACATACATACATACATACATACATACATACGTACATGCGTACATAGATACATATATATAAACAGACAGACAGACAGAGAGGCAGACACACAGTCAAACAGGCAGACAGACAGGCAGACAGATAGACAGACAGACAGACGGACAGACAGACAGACAGACAGACAGACAGACAGACAGAAAGACGGAGACAAACGTGCAGACCGGCAGGCAGATAGACAGAGCGACAGACGGACCGAAGACAGACAGGTTTGCGTACATACCTACATGCATACACGCTGATAGACAGATAATTAAACAAACAGGCAGTCGAAATATCAATAAGGCAGATGGATAGGAAGAAAGACATTATGAAGAACAATTAGGTAGGCAGATAGTGAGCCATCCAGAGAAACACACCGCATCAAGCTGAACATGTATCTGCCAGGTGGAGTGTCGGAAGACTGCGTGTGTCTCAGGCAGAATTAATCAAGCAAATGGGCACGATTTTAGCAGACATGCATGATATCGATTGGAATTAATCGTGGATATCATAATATGCCTCTGATAAAACACTGACCCATAAAAGTGCACAGAAAAAATCGGCTGAAATCCTTCGGCTACTACCTAATTCTGCAATGTGGGTTTTGTTTCGTAAACCATGTTTGTTGCTATGTTGCCACGTTTCAGATATTCAGCGAAATTCATTAAAGGTTTGGTGATGTCCTATTTGCATCCATATTTTTGCAGGACTATGAATGTCAGCGATAATTTCCATTTGCCTGTAACCCTTGTGACGTTAGGTAGTGTCTCCTCGGTAGGTCGTAGACAACGAAGACAATTCTGCCAGGCAGAATTGACAGAACTCCGCTAGCAGTAGATGCTACCCAATCGCTTTCTTCGTTCCAGCCGGGTGCTGCAGATAGAAAACGGTCTTCACGGGCGTCTTTGTTCTCAATGGCACGAAACCTGTTGGGGGATGGAGGCGATAACAGTGGAAGAACATGAAACCGCTTGGCGGAAACTATACCGAGCGCTTCAGGTTCGTAATTTTTTTCCTAAACAACTTATCTCCGGAAAGTACCTGAACGCACGATTAAATCTCGTTTTAGGTAAGAATCGATATGTCGTTTAGATGTGCAAGAATTTTTTGAAGGCCATATAACATACCCCGCAATTATTCTTCTGGCTACTTTCAGCTTGGCCATATCGTCAAGGAAACATTTCACGACCTCGTCATGGATGTGACGACCCACTATAAGCCAACGGTAAACGAGATATCCAAGAGGGATGAAATCTCCTGTTTCAGGGCAGTATTCGATCAATTCCGGATTCACTGCTCCAAAATTACACAGGTGAATGAACCTCGTGATGCATGAAAGAAGCGCGGAAAAATATGTGTAGATCAACGGCCAATTTAATCACCCTTAAGGAGTTAATGACCAAGCCCGTCATAACAGAAATGACGCATAAAAACAATGAGGAGTTCAGTTCATTTCAGGTCCGTGTCGTGGTTTCAATGTTTTGACAACCACTACAAAGGGCTGTTGATTTAACCCGTGGTTAACCTGTAAACCGTGATTTAAATCCCGCTTCAATAATCCATGAGACAAGCCACCTTCCAGATAATGCGTTCGATTCTACCTGCAAATAGGTTCGTTCAAAAGACAAGAATGCAAATTTTACCGTCGGAATCACTCGGGCCCGACCGTCTTCGCTGACGGTATTGTGCTCATCTACACTGGTTTTAGTGGATAGTAATTCTTCTGCGAGTTATTTTAGTACTTGGAAATGATGAAATAGGAACACGCAGCAACCTGCTTCATCTATATTTTTATCCGACGGAAAAGCATACTGGACCATTGTTGATTCCATGCATTGTTCAACATTCGCACTAACGGCATCAAAGGATGGTTCATTATCACTGGTAATAAAGCCTCACTAATGAGATGTAACCTTTGCCTTAAACAAAACTGCTCTTGGTTAGTTGTTTTTCACTCTCCACCTTAGCAATCGATCGCGTGAATGGATGATCATTCATTGTCTAATCACGTGTTACTCTTAGTGAGCTTACACAGTTTACCCTCAATTGATTTCCCATCGGAGAACCCTTGGGTCTCCAAATACGCCCAAACTAAGAATACTCTTCAAGGACGAAATTGCGGACCACTATTTTCAAATAACGATAAGTAGGAACATACGCGAATCAAGAGAAGTTCTTCCTTTGACTGGGCATTTTGGAACCCTCAAACATGATTTTGTACGAAGGGGGTTCATTCAAACGTAGAGAAAACTCCCTAGTTCGTCTGATTTCATACAGGTTGATCGGATGATGGAGGATGTTTAATCAAGAGGAATTCTCGTACGGCTAAATAACTTAAATAACATCGGTGTATTATCAACAAGCCGAGGTTTTATTGATTTCAAAATTCCAAAAACCGTCCCGATCGGTTTCTCTTCCTCCAAATTTACGATGGATGAGAGTTGCTACCAGAATCCCGGACTTTCATCATCATTTCAATTACATATAACTTCGGTGTATTATCAACAAGCCGAGGTTTTATTGATTTCAAAATTCCAAAAACCGTCCCGATCGGTTTCTCTTCCTCCAAATTTACGATGGATGAGAGTTGCTACCAGAATCCCGGACTTTCATCATCATTTCAATTACATCATTATTAGCAGCATAATCTGGACTACTCAGATGGTTTAGACAGCTCCTGATTACTTTTGGTTTTTTCGAGCATACCATGTGGGCGCACTTCCCGGGTTTCCATCCACTTTGTGTTCAATTGAAGATAACCATTTGGGGCGAGATTCAAATGGATTCAATTGTATCTCCTGTCAAAAGCAAATTCAAATGCATGTGGAAGCATCTGTCAAAATCAGTCCAATTTTGGTTCAAGTGGAACGTAAGGTTGACAGAAACTTTGGTATTGCGACTCCCTGATGAGACCCAAGACGGGCAAAACCGGTCACATTAGTACTATGTGTTTTGTTTCAGAGTTCACAGAGCTTCAGTCATCTGCTACGTAGCTAAAAACACTCGCGTTTGCCCCGATATCACCAAAGCACTACATATCAGAAAGCTGCGAAATGCCAAAAAATCAGATATGCGGATACTCACCAACACCTCATATGTATACGTTTTTGATTCGCCGGCCCAGCATTTACTCGATCTGCAGTGTGCCTCACAGACAATCGTTCCCACTGTTTGGCATAATCACCACATTTTCTCGAGAATGCTGAATTCTGTTGGTGGACTTTCAGGTGAATCTTGCGTGAAAAAATTGCTGATTGATTGAAAGCATTCTTAGACATTAGTGCACACCTTGGTTTGAACATGACTGATCCTCCGTCCGTCGCATCCATGTGACATCTTTCGTTTAATGCCTTGCTGAGATTCTGCTATCAATCTGTCTTCAGGTCCTCGAGGTAGCTCAGCAAACAACACATTTAATGGAGCTGTGCAAAGCCGGGTACGATGCAGAAACTCTCATGGAGTCTCTCCACAATCTCTGTTCCTAACAAGCACGTATTCTGTTGTGTGATTTCACCGGAATAAAATGAACTGCAACTAGTTCGTATTATGTTTTGCCACAGTTACAGGATTCGCGGTATTTTCCATCAGAATAGCTGTCCGGAGTCGTTTGGTAAAACCTGGAGTGATTCAGCCTAAATCTTTCGCATTCTCAGGCCCTGAGGACACATCAGAACGCTTCCACAAAATTGACGTACCATCGCGCATCAGATGTACAGTACAAAAAAGGGCCAGTCAATCCACTAATTCCGGGCAGTTTTTTGTTCATCTGCCGACTCGAACACACTGCGCAAATTTCAGTTTTTCTCTCCACTATTTTTCATTTTATTTTCACCCACTTTCCACTCTGGCCGGATCATAGTAATATTGTCAAGCTAGTGTTCATCCACCTGGGATAAGTTCTCACACAGTCCGTTGCAACCTCACAGTATGTTGAGTTGAAGCCTTTAAAAGAGTGTCTGTTGATCTTATAAGCAAACAGGTAAGCAGCCTTTCGGAATCCTCTGTTTTCGCAGTTGTATTGTTGAGAGCCTGACAACCTGATGTTGTTGTATTATGTTAAACAACTTGTCTATGTTTATGCGCGTAAGACGGGACCGACTTCCATCCAGCACCATTTTCAAGTCACTCAAATAAGTAGGTTTGAATGCCCCGCTTGCGCGGTACCGCACAGAAATGTAAACAAAAAGGCCGGTTGACCGCACCATTGATACACAAAAAAACTCTAAGACTATTTTTGAAACGACCGCCTTCACAAACGTTTGCTGCATACTCTTCAGTAGCGCATTACCGGCCTCTCTTTTCTGGGTTTCATCAGATCGGCGTACGGTGTGATGTTGGTTGATAGGAAAACGCAGACTAAAACACCGAAGAGGAATCAACGCCATTGAGTGGTTCGGCTTGACAGTTGATAAACACGTTCCACAGATTTGTTTTTGGGATCAACGTACAAAATCACTTTGTAGTGGACAGTTATTCCGTGGTAGACATGACGTGGCAACCAACATACTGCGATGGAAATTTTGTCTAAATTTTTGACCACCGTGTACAAATTGTCATAAAATGCACTGAATTAGATGCTGTTGGAATCCCGTTGGAGGCAGATCACTACAAAACACCAAGTGCAAAGAATTGGCGATAAGCAATCCATGAACAACTTTTCCGTCCCGGTGATCAGTTGTCACCCATCCACAGCGATGGCACTTTCTCCTGGTGTAAGAAATGTGTTGCACGCGGGCAATTCCCTGGCACCCTACGGCATACAAACAAAACAGCAGAGCCTGGGTGACAGCCAACCTCCAAAATCAGACGAATATCTGAGTGGTTCGTTTACAAACAGAATTTAGCCATCATTTGATACAGCTTCCAGGCACTAACTGTGGTAACTAACAAACTACCCTTAGTTTTTAAGGTGAAAAGAAGAAATGATAATGTCATATAAACAGCTGTTCCAGCTCTGGTTCCCGGTGTCAGAAAGAACTTAATGAAAATGGAAAAGTGCTATATTCCCAACAAGTGAGTAAGTGAGTGCGAGTGCAAAAGTTACAACCACCCCAAGCTATTTGACGGGCACTATCTGACATTGCTTCAGGCTGTCTACTAGGCGTTTAGTGAACACCCATCAACATTGATCGTCAGATGCCTGAATGCCGATTGCAGACGGTCGTCCTCCTGCGGCGTGCATGAACACTCATGGGCTTTTGCTGAATTGATTGAATGATTGACAGGCCTGTATGTCTGTATGCCTGTATGTTCCTATTCAGATTAGGATGGAGTTTTATGGTCTCCGTGGTTCCGGGTAGCCTAGGGTTATTTTTCAGGAAACTGAACTTCCCGATGAGTAAAAATACTCACATTTGCACATTACCTTCGTTTCAAAGGGGGACTCGACAGAACCCAGATCAACCTCTCGTGTATACTGGTCGCTTTCCACTGGATTGTTAATTAAACCATGTTTCAGCATTCCGTCCAATGATGGGTTGCCTCATTTCACTTGGTGCGAAAATTGCTTGCATAGTTTTTGTGTCCTAAGAATAAATTACCTATACTTTACAGCACCCGAGGATGGCCAGTACACCGTATGCAGGAATATGATGGTTGACTCGGTAGGTGTTCCCGAAACAAGCAAAATGTGAAATGACTCTTGTTTTCGCAAGCTTTAGACGTGTCGCACTGCGCAACATTTATGTAAACGTGTTCGTCACGTGGAAAAACGAGTCATACTGGCTAGATCCATTTAATGAATGTACTGAATGTCTACTGATAGTGATAACCTCTGTGGAAATGGAACTCCAAATCCGATGACTGCAAAGTAAATCCGTCAATACTGACACGAATTTGTGAAGGGTTGTGAAACTTGTGACCAAAATACAGAAAACCGCTGACAAATTGCAGGGACACTGTACGGCGACTGCACAGACATTTCGCGAAAACCTGCAGTGAACTTGTGGAGCCAAAGGAATCGGACGGTTCGTAGAATAATTTCAGTCAACCAACCCAGGATAAAATTGCAATTAGGCTCTTGAATAAGGCCCCCAGGGCATCGGGGAAATCAGTGTACCACAGTGACAATTCATATGGCTGGTATTCCGGCGATTTTGACGAGTCGGAAAAGCGGAGCGGATGAGCAGGTGATGCGGAATTCTCCTGATCTCATCTAGGAGGCGGTGAAAGTACGAAACTAGCTCATTGGCGTCCTTGTAGACGTATGTACTAGATTGCTTCATCAGAGTACTACAGTCAAGTACTACAGTCTCACTATTTGCTGTCAGGAGCGAATGACGTGTGATGCTGTTTTGGTGTTGATAGGAATGACGGTATGATTAGGTCCGGTTGAGAAGTTGTCTATTTGTCTCTTCAAATGAGGTAATATGATATCTGTTTGTTACCCTACTTCAGTTTACCCTTTACGCTCTCATCTAATGCGTCGAGAGTTTTGGTGGGCTAAAGGCGTTAGCTGGTTCTAGAGTTACAAATAATCTGAGAACTAACGGGATCGAGTGCGTCTGGATCCGGTACTTATTCTTTTTCATTTTTTGATTACCTCAGTCAAAGTAGCAACGATTCCGGATGAATATATGGAAGCGCCGTAAAGAAAGTTATCTGCCAAGCCCCAAGAAAGACGAAACTGATTGTGAATTGTCCATAAACGTTCAGCAACCACATTGGAATTCCAGTTGATGTACCGAATCCTGCTGTGCGGATAATGACTTATAATAATAGCGACGAACCTGTATTTTGAGATGGGATTCAGGCTGTACCAGCTATCGATCGTGAATGCGGAGAAAGAGAAGCCGATCGTGACGGCTTTGGGGATTCTGCAATCACTACGGCTACTTGGGTGTTTGTTAATCAGCCAAGATTATACAAGCACGTCAGCCTTACGGGTGTGTCTGGGTTCCCTCTGTCCACCATTAGGTCAAGTTGTCTGAAATCAGGCGAAACATTTTAATGCCTGTGAGTTTGATTGAAGTTTCTCCGTAGAGAATGGTTTTCGTGAGTACCGAAAATGCCTTCGCTAAGGAGGGACTATCTTAACTTCGCCGATGTTCCAAAATATCGTTGTGTGACAATAATAGTCAGGATTTTTAGGCTTTGAACTTTATTTTCAAGCCAGGCGTGTTTCGAAATCCATGGGTTATCTGGTTAACAATTAAGCAAGAGTAAACTGTGTACGCTAAGAAACGGTAACGGGTGATTCAACAGTGAACAATCAAACTATTTGTGCGATCGATATGTCTGTCAGTGTTGACTGGCAGAATTGACCACATAGACTACTCACTAAAAGGGAAAAAACGAGTTAACACCAATTTGTGCTATTCTTTGCACAGCATTTCGGGTAAGTCGCACATCAATAACCTTCTCATGTGTATTCAGATGCATGACATGTAATCCACGAATGAATGCAACAGCTGTTAAGCTGGTCTGCTAGACTGATTAGCGTTCGCCATCTGCCTGATCAGTACTCCTCATGTCATGCGCAATCATCAGTTGCACCACCTGGATAATTCATGTTTTGCTGTTTCTGCTGTGGTCCACTCAACTAACAGGTATCCGTCTATTTATTTGTGTTTCATTCTGTTTGACTTTCTGTCTACCTGTCCGTCAGTCTGCTTGACTGCCTGTTGGATAAATGCTGTTTCCATATAAGTCTACTCGATTGTCTGTCGGTTCATCCGTCCGAGTGTAAGAATGTATGTTTGCACGTGGGTATATATGTATGTATGAATGTATGTAAATATGTATGTATGTATATATGTATGTATACATGCATATATGTATGTAAGTATGTAAGTATGTAAGTATGTATGTATGTATGTATGTATGTATGTATGTATGTATGTATGTATGTATGTATGTATGTATGTATGTATGTATGTATGTATGTATGTATGTATGTATGTATGTATGTATGTATGTATGTATGTATGTATGTATGTATGTATGTATGTATGTATGTATGTATGTATGTATGTATGTATGTATGTATGTATGTATGTATGTATGTATGTATGTATGTATGTATGTATGTATGTATGTATGTATGTATGTATGTATGTATGTATGTATGTATGTATGTATGTATGTATGTATGTATGTATGTATGTATGTATGTATGTATGTATGTATGTATGTATGTATGTATGTATGTATGTATGTATGTATGTATGTATGTATGTATGTATGTATGTATGTATGTATGTATGTATGTATGTATGTATGTATGTATGTATGTATGTATGTATGTATGTATGTATGTATGTATGTATGTATGTATGTATGTATGTATGTATGTATGTATGTATGTATGTATGTATGTATGTATGTATGTATGTATGTATGTATGTATGTATGTATGTATGTATGTATGTATGTATGTATGTATGTATGTATGTATGTATGTATGTATGTATGTATGTATGTATGTATGTATGTATGTATGTATGTATGTATGTATGTATGTATGTATGTATGTATGTATGTATGTATGTATGTATGTATGTATGTATGTATGTATGTATGTATGTATGTATGTATGTATGTATGTATGTATGTATGTATGTATGTATGTATGTATGTATGTATGTATGTATGTATGTATGTATGTATGTATGTATGTATGTATGTATGTATGTATGTATGTATGTATGTATGTATGTATGTATGTATGTATGTATGTATGTATGTATGTATGTATGTATGTATGTATGTATGTATGTATGTATGTATGTATGTATGTATGTATGTATGTATGTATGTATGTATGTATGTATGTATGTATGTATGTATGTATGTATGTATGTATGTATGTATGTATGTATGTATGTATGTATGTATGTATGTATGTATGTATGTATGTATGTATGTATGTATGTATGTATGTATGTATGTATGTATGTATGTATGTATGTATGTATGTATGTATGTATGTATGTATGTATGTATGTATGTATGTATGTATGTATGTATGTATGTATGTATGTATGTATGTATGTATGTATGTATGTATGTATGTATGTATGTATGTATGTATGTATGTATGTATGTATGTATGTATGTATGTATGTATGTATGTATGTATGTATGTATGTATGTATGTATGTATGTATGTATGTATGTATGTATGTATGTATGTATGTATGTATGTATGTATGTATGTATGTATGTATGTATGTATGTATGTATGTATGTATGTATGTATGTATGTATGTATGTATGTATGTATGTATGTATGTATGTATGTATGTATGTATGTATGTATGTATGTATGTATGTATGTATGTATGTATGTATGTATGTATGTATGTATGTATGTATGTATGTATGTATGTATGTATGTATGTATGTATGTATGTATGTATGTATGTATGTATGTATGTATGTATGTATGTATGTATGTATGTATGTATGTATGTATGTATGTATGTATGTATGTATGTATGTATGTATGTATGTATGTATGTATGTATGTATGTATGTATGTATGTATGTATGTATGTATGTATGTATGTATGTATGTATGTATGTATGTATGTATGTATGTATGTATGTATGTATGTATGTATGTATGTATGTATGTATGTATGTATGTATGTATGTATGTATGTATGTATGTATGTATGTATGTATGTATGTATGTATGTATGTATGTATGTATGTATGTATGTATGTATGTATGTATGTATGTATGTATGTATGTATGTATGTATGTATGTATGTATGTATGTATGTATGTATGTATGTATGTATGTATGTATGTATGTATGTATGTATGTATGTATGTATGTATGTATGTATGTATGTATGTATGTATGTATGTATGTATGTATGTATGTATGTATGTATGTATGTATGTATGTATGTATGTATGTATGTATGTATGTATGTATGTATGTATGTATGTATGTATGTATGTATGTATGTATGTATGTATGTATGTATGTATGTATGTATGTATGTATGTATGTATGTATGTATGTATGTATGTATGTATGTATGTATGTATGTATGTATGTATGTATGTATGTATGTATGTATGTATGTATGTATGTATGTATGTATGTATGTATGTATGTATGTATGTATGTATGTATGTATGTATGTATGTATGTATGTATGTATGTATGTATGTATGTATGTATGTATGTATGTATGTATGTATGTATGTATGTATGTATGTATGTATGTATGTATGTATGTATGTATGTATGTATGTATGTATGTATGTATGTATGTATGTATGTATGTATGTATGTATGTATGTATGTATGTATGTATGTATGTATGTATGTATGTATGTATGTATGTATGTAGTGAGCTTGATCGGTTCGTCGATTGTAGGCAAACATAAGTGTATCTTCCTCACTGCAACACCTTCGGCAGTGGACGTCCACATCAGCAGTTGCGGCAGTGCTGTCCATTCACATGGATCAGTTCACCGTTGCAAAAATTGCGTTTGATCGCTGCAGAGAGCAACGCTTATTCACGACTAACAAGTAAGCCAGCATTGAGATTGCTCTACGTCCACGTGATGACCTTCCGATATGAGCCTCATTTTGAAAGAAAAACTCACTGACTGTGTGAATATGCATTAAGCAGTTGCTCGCGCTTAAGATTGCTGGGCGTCTGTCCTTGTCGTCACAGATGAAAACGGTTCAAATATTTCAGATACATGTTCGTAACCGAGGCCCTGCAAAGTTGCAAAATAATGATTGGCTAGTGTCCATGCACCTGAACAAGGTCAACATCTCTTGAATTATACACTAAATAGAGTGCTAAGGGGGCCTTACCCAGTAAGATGATGTCCGATTCCATACAATAATAAACTTACTTGGCTTTCCCACGTAGTTCTACACTTTACTGCCCATATTCGAAGGATTCCTTTGAGCAATAAACATTACTTGCACAACTGTTTCTTAGAGAGCACTGATACATACATTTCGCTATCATTGTCATCCATGTTTGCTAAAATTACATCAACAAATTTTCTCCGGATTGGACCGAATGGCAGTGTCCGAATGCGGATGTGTTTTTACAAATTTTAGCTTGGTTGTACCCGCTAGGTGACGAAGAATTGCACTTTTGTGGGAATGTTTTCTGTCAGCTATTGAAGGCCGCACAAATTATTCCAATGTTCTTTTAGAAAACTTCGGAATCCAAAATGCATTAATTCAGAGCATAATTGTTTTTAAATCAAAGCAAATCTTCCAGCATCCGACACTATTAGTTACAAAGCACAATATCGTCGATCACCGCTGATATACTAGCTGAATTACACTAATATTTGGGTCGCTCTGATGGGATGACGAAAGGTGCAATCAATGGTTTTCTCTTTTAAGGCCACCTAGTAGTCGTGATTGCTGAATTTCTGTAATTTTTTGTGCTTGAAAATAAAATTGGTGATGGCGGTCGTAATGATAATGATGGCGTTGTTGATGAGTGGAAGTCTATGAAATATTCATCGTTGGTCCCACAAAAGGTGCATTACATTGGAAGGAAAATATCGCACACTACTTTGCTGGCCAGATGAGGAACGTACAAGTATGAAGCAAGCGAAACCAAGCCAGAGGTAATGAAATCCCACCTTATCGCACCAAATATTCTGTCTGTATTTTGCTGCCTCGTGAAGGAACCTGCTCACATTGTCACTCAAATATTTTGACCAACTAAAACAATATGCCTTATTTAATAAGATAAACAATTAAGTAGTTTAGAGAACCAAATTTGCTACTCCTAGCTGATGACTCCTAAAGGATAACGCATCCAAAACTCACACTTTTGTTAAAATACAGGCATTTGAGAAACCCCTGCCGGAGAGAGTTTTATTCGCTTGTTCTTACGAAAACCAGACCAGGATTTGTTCTTTTTGTTGGTGAAAGAGGTCACGTACACTGCTATTTATGAAGATTCACACGGCAGAAAATATAGATCAATATAAAAATTCTTATGGTTACGTAACTTACCATTTTCACGACACGATGACACACAAATTGTGAAGTTGCAGGAAGCCTAAAAATAACACACTAGTCAGAAATTTGCTGAAATCCCTTTGACAGAACAAAATGGTTTTCAACGTTGCTGGGGACAATCAGGTGGGCGCAGTCCTCAATTTTTCTTCGTCTTTAGTTGCTACTTGATACCACACTAAACCCAACTTGCCAAACACTTATAAACGAGAAGTTTAGCTGGATTCGCTTGGTGCAGCCCGTCAGATATGTAATCTGTTTTCCAGAGACCACTGACGAGACCGGTCGAAGTTATTCACGTCACACGAATAAGACCTGTTGTTGCATGGTTTGAATTGTATTTTGTATAGAAAAAGCCGATTCATTTATAAATTACAAAGACTGCATCCACCCAATAATGTTGGTTGCCGCACAGGGACACCAAAATATCACAGGCGTTTCACCGGTTATACTGTGATTCCTCCCTCCAGGTTTAAACTAAACCCAAAGCAGAATCGTCATTAATCGGTGAAAGGTTAGTCGTGTGCAATCTCTGAATAAACTATTCTTGCACAGAGCCAGGCACTACCTACATACAACCTACATACAACCACGAAGTGAACAAGATCGAAGCAAGCTTCGCACATGGATTTGTTGTACTGACCACTGCGGTGTTTTATCCAATTTGGTTGGAAACATTCCATCTCGAGTGGAGGTGACATTGTCAGTGCGTTTCAAGTGGAATTACGAATCGGTTGGAACTATGTGGTTGTTGCATGTGCGGGGACTGATATGGAGTATGCCCACTCAGATGAACCTTGGTGGATGATTGAACGTCTGGGTCAGCATTCCTTTTGTCCTGTTGATTGAACTGTCTTGTGATTCGTGGAGACGCAGGAGCGAAGATCTAGACGATGCTGTTTGACTTGGCAGTTTCAAATCGGGATTGCTTCTCTACTTAATTCGCCAAGCTTGTTGGTAGGATGAGGCGTACTAGAGTGGTGTGGTATAGACATGTCCATACTCATCACTTGGGCTCCCTGTCTGCGGGCGGCGGTTTTTAACAACTTACATTGAATTAGGTGTTCTTTTTTATCAGTGCGTTTAACTCCGGGTCACTGTAGTGCACATAATGTCTTGACAACGTTGGAACTCTTCAAGCCCCGGGAGGCGATGAGTATTACATGCATTTCCTATAGCTGCCCACGAATGCACTGATTTTCGTGCGAAACTAGACACCATGTTCCAGAATAATTCATCACCACTGAATCCTAAAACTTTCCTGTCTGGTTATGCTGTTTTAACTAGGTCCCTTGTATAACAGCCTAAAAATAGAGCTTGAATTTATCGTTCGTAATCTTGATCATTGACATTGTGTTACTACTGATGAACATTCTGAGTACTATGTGGTCAAATTCATTCACAGTACCATCGATGCATTTGATGGAAGGTGAATTTGGAAATTATCCAATCGTTTTACTGTGTTTGTTCATGGATGTTAACTTGTCGAATGTCGTCCAATATTGGAGTTCGGGCGGACGGGTGAATCTGTCCTAGCTTTTCAAAACTGCAAACAAGCCTTTTACCTACTGCAGTTTGTAACCGCTTTGTTCGTGTTACTCACTGAGCAATATCGTAAGCAAAACCCTCAAAGTTTGACCACGAGCGAATCAGCTACCAAAAGAGTCTCACGTTCCCCACATGAAGTCCACGGCAGACGATGGACGATGCACCGAGTCGTTTGGGTTTATTTTTTGATACATTGTTCAAATCGACAATTTTACACTAATTGATGCATTTCCAGAGGCACGCTACTGGACTCATTGCACGACGCACGACGGACGCGAGTTTCCAATACACAAAAGGAACAGCGTGTCGTCCGGTTTCACAAGTTCATCAATCGACAAGTCGGAAGGAACGAGTGTAGAATGCCCAGAATGACGAACTGCAAATGCTGAGTAAGAGCTCGCCCTCTGGAGTCGGATGGTACCAAATTCCGTCTCCTAGCTAGCAGAGGAATGAGTGTTTGTACAGTGCCCATTGCCTGTACTCTGGACAGCGGTAGGCAGTATTTTGCCATACGGCCTGTATTCCGCACCCTTTCTTCTTTACAGTTAAGCCCCGGCAGGATATCGGGATATAAATTACTAACTACCTATTTCTGATATTAGTTGTACATGTGGCAGTGTGGCAACGAGCGGAGCGGTAAGCACTCCGAAAGCAATCAGCCCGAATTCCATCATTCCGGTCAAGTTCATGTCGACATTGAAGCTTTCGAAATTATGTTTCATTTATGGGCAATATATAGGTGGGTGCCATGGGAGCTCGAGGAATTCCAGATGTAACGCAACACTCATTTTGTTTCTAAAAACCTTTCGACACCTCTCCAACGCTTCGCCCTTTTCCAGTATCAGTAACCGAATTCACACTTCCCTCACTTTCTGCTCGAACCGCACTTGGGCAGTTTTTGAGAAATATGCTCATTTGCACACGAAATTATTTCTCACGGGAGACTTTTGTGAATAAAACTGAATCGCTTTTGGCAATCGCGGACTGCAGCTGCGTGTGCCGCACGAGTCCGCGTCATATATCAGTTCCTGCTATGTTTGGAAAAATATAATACATTGTGATGGACTCGCAACCTAAGTTCCCGTCAACTTTGCAAAATACTCCGTTGAAGCGGAGACATTTGAGTCTCCTGTAGAAACCGAATTCGTGTGCAAATGAGAGTAGTTGCCAAAATAATCCTTATCCAGTTAACTACTATACTAAGGAATATACCTCCAAAACTTGTACATGCAATAGGTTTTGCCGGAATACTGTGCATTAATCGAGAGGATTTCTTGTCGAATAAAACTGGCCTGACAAATTTTGATGCGGTTTTTCCAACGTTGACCGAAATAGTACCAAGACTCCAACGAAGCGCTTTTTCAGGTTCTGTGAGACTCGCATTGTTGATGGATCCCAATTGGAACAAAACTGTTGTACAGGGTTTCCCGATCTTCAAGCGTAGATTGCCTGCACTGACAGATGGAAATCTCGCATGAATATGAAAACTCTCCTCACATTATCACGAAAGGATAGTTATGTCATAAGAAGAATAACTTCACTTGATCGAGAAAAACTTTTCCGTATTCCCTCATTCATAAATTAACGTCGATATTTCCTGTTTTAGTGAGAGCCAATCACAGTGCTGAACAGCCACTTTAGGCCAAACAATCAGGTGCTGAAACTACTAACCGAACCGTTACCAGATCTGATCTAAACTACTGAGAATTTCACCAGTTACGCATTGCAGACAAATTCCTGCAAGAATGAAACAGATTCACAATGATTCTCAGCTTTTGGGCACAAACTGCCTTTACTCCCAAGAAGAATACTCCAAAAACAATTTCCAAGTTTTCTTTTGCCGTCAACCATACCCGTGGATATATATCTATATGTATGCATATATATATATATACATATTCATATACATATATATATAAAGACGGGGCTTCCGACTAATTCAATATAGTGCTCAACTTTACTGAGGTTAGCGGGCCATTACTTCATTTAATTAGACTGATTAAGCAAACTTTAGCCGAGCAACATTCGCTAGCCTGTATGGAACAAATTGAGAATGTCAGTAATTATATTAGTTGCGATAAAATANAAAGTTGCTGCTCTGTCCGGATCACAAATTTCAAGGCATTCGGAAAATATGTGAGCAGTGTGAGGATGCGAAACATGTCACGAAGTCTGAGGAAGCAATCTTGTTAAATTATTCAAAGGAAATAATTGGAGGATGCAGACGAACAACAAATTCAACCTCCAACAGATTCTCGTGCCCCAAATCCATCAACACGTTACTTCACAGATAGTAGCTCTAATCCGATAGTTCAAAAAATTTGAAAATTGTGAATCTTGTGGGCGAAACCATTCCAGATATTCATGCCAGATATTCTGCGGTAAAACGGGACACACTCAAATTTTTCTGTAAGTCCAGGAAAGCGTTTCACTTAACTTCTGACCCAAATACTGACGTGTAGGCATTATCGGAAGAAATTTCTACCCCTTCTCTGTCTGTTTTGTTCCAAAATTCTTCACATGTTTTTAAAATTTTGATAGCTGCTTCTGGTCAAATGCATGACTTCATTGTTGATACTGGTAGTGTTTGGTCCATTATTTCACAATCTGATCTAACTGTATTCTACCCCAGTGCCGTGATAGTGCCTAAAGTTATTAACATTCGCATTATCACTGGACATTCTGTACCTTTAGTTGGTAGTTGCACGTCTGCGCTCACTGCAAGCCAGTATCACCTTGCCGATTTCTGTGACTGAGAATGAAATCACACCACCGATTCTAAGGCTACATGTGGCATGCATATACCCAGGAGGCCAATTATTCCATTTGGCATACGCGAGCCTGTTCGTCACGCATTTTAACGAGTTCACGCCGACTACTGTGGTCCTTTTCTCGACAAATACTATGCTCTATTCGTCAGTGACGCATATTCACAATGGCCTGAGGTTTTTGTAACTACGTCTCCGAGTGCCGAATTCACCCGGCAAGCATTGAGGAAAGTGTTCAGCCATGAAAGTGCACCACTTGTTTTGGTCACTGACAACGGCACACACTTCAGCGCGAAATTCCCCGAGAAATTCCTAGGCCCCGAAAGGGTCTTGGACGTCGACATCTGTTTACTGACCCGCGACATCCGCAGTCGCATGGACTTGCTGAACATTTTGTCCGAAAGCTAAAGTCTGCCATTTTTCCAATCTCGCTTACTACTTTTGTGGAATTGGACAGCGGGATTGATAATTTTCTAATGTAACACAGGAACGCTTTTCAGTCCGTTACGGGGATGAGCCCCGCACTTCTACTTAATTCTCGTTCGTTGCGTAAAGTTTGACTGTGCCCAAAACGGCTGATGTTACATTCTTGAAGGGTAATGATTTACGACCTTCTACAGGAATAGTACTTTCATCAAATGGCAAAAGGATGGTTACAATTCTCGATTTCGATGATCTCTCTTGTTATCGAGGACATATTGACCAGGTTGAGTTCATTACCAGAGGTCAGTCTGTTAACGGCACTCCTGCTGTTTCAAACAATAATGAATCCTTTATAAATGATCTTATGGCATCCGAACAAAACGTTGTACCTGAAGAGCGCATTGCCGAGATGACACAAAAGGTTGCTCTTTCATTGCTCTATTCATTGATCTCTAGTTTTATTATTCCATATATTGTACATATACGCCAATTGGAATACCTTTTACGCTGGCCTGAATTCTAAATTTCTAATCCGTCTGGTTATTCCGATATAAAAGCGAAACTAATTTCTCACAGTTATCTTTAACTTCAGTTTTACGAGGAGCGGACTGCTGAACTTGAGTGAATGGCGCTCCGTAAATTGAAGCTTTTAAAAGCAAAGCGACAAAGCACACATGTCGATTCAATGCAATTAGTTTGACCGGTTCAAGCACTGAAACTAACTTTATGGCTGAGCAAACTGGTTGATAAGCAGCCCATGACAGTTACACTCTGTCCGTCTTCACTTATCAAAGTCTTCGGTTGGGCGTCTCCCAACCTGATTTTCGGTAGAATGGAGCTTATATTGAATATGGTTCCTCTAGATAGATCATCGGCGACAGTTTATTTGCTCCCTATCAAAAGCGTTCAAGCAAGCATTCCTCTCAAGTGACTCACAAACGTGTATTATTCCCGAAGTCATACACAGCACGTTGATTAAATAGTTTATGTACTGTCTATCTTCTTGGAATTGCGGCGCCACCTGGGGGCACCATTAGCATGCAAGATTCTATGGACACTTCACCAAAAGTGGCTATTGGTTTCAATCAGAGATCGTCTTCGTGCTGGGCGCGCAAGCTGCCCAATCTAACTACCATGCTCGGCAAACTCACCAACAATCACGTTATCGGTCTTCAGCATTCTGCCAACGTCGTGAGCAAAATCTGGGTGATGATACTGAGCAGATCCTAGAATTCTGTTACCTGCTTTTCTGGATGTGGACGGACATTGCGGATGGGATGAATGTGGGGGACACCACAGGTATATTTGTTCATGCACGTTTGACTGTTTCAGGTGGTCAAACCCGTTACTTTCTTGAAAATGATGAAGGGTGATAAAATATTAAAAAGGGGAGAACGTGCAAGAAAGGTGAGTTTGCGCTGAAGTATCCGTTGCTGATGTGCTTGATGATTACAGGCAAAATTCTAGAGTTCCATGTCAGCTTTACTACACAGTTCATTTTTGAGATTGCCTTCTGGAACGGTATATGAAAACGTATACGGAGACAAACCATGCATCTCTCATCTGGTCAGTTATACACTGTTTGAATTTGGAACTGCAAAGCAAACCATATTTGCTCGCTATCTGTGCGCGCTTTCAGATAAACCGATGCCTAGTACGGGAACCTGAGATGGTCATGGTGCGGACTACGCTATCTTCTTTCCAAGTGGAGCAGTAATTTTTGATAGTTGTGGTAACCACGGTTACAGCACACAGCTTTTTCAACAAGAGGCTAAAGAGTGGACGTATTGAAGAGGCCTAGATTATTATGTTGGCGTCGTCTTATCGGTAATACTTTATGAAATAGAGTACATAATTGCAACCGGACTACACAACATCTAAAAATGTAACAGAAGCTACGTGGTTCAGAAGCCTCTCTTGCAAGTTTTTTGGGCCTCGTCAAGGTTCTTTACACGTTGAAGTAACACAGGATGTGTTTTAGTAAGCTTAGGGTCGCTTAACTCATATGATTTCGGATCCATCAAGACTGCTACGTAAACGTGGACACCATAAACAAAAATGCTGGTCGTATACGGTCACTCATGCGGTGTAGATGATACGAAAACTTTGAGAACACTTCAGCCGAAATTCTGCTGACAAGATTACATTCCATTTTTTAATTCCAACGAGACAGCGAATCTCGGTTAGGATGGAAACGGTTTCCTATTTCTTAATGAGAAGCCAGTGTGTGATGAAAATCCAAGAAGCAACACACAGCTGTTCCACACTTATTCGGGATCATTAGTGGTGCGCTTAATATTTGCAACTATTTAACCGTTCGGTCACGGGCAGCCAACCAAAAGCCCTATTTATCCACCTAACTAATGATGCAACGTCGTTAATTCTTCAATCACATGATCCACATCACTGATGATAGACTCCCCGAGTGAGAACTTCTCAAATAAAAAAATATTCGGCGCATGGTTTGTTGTATCTCCTGAACTACATACAGTCGGTTGACAGTGTGATGACATGTGGAATTTCTCAGTAGAAAGCTCCCTAAATTTTCGTGAAACACGATAGGGCTTAAAGTTTCTCTACATACTGGCTTGACTTACATAAAGGCATTTCACTTCTCAACGGCCAATCAGGGGCTACTGAGAGGAGTGTCGTTATCCTTGCGCAGGCCGGCTGGTTATTAACCTAGAGAAGGATCGAACTTGACATGGCAGAAGATGATGTGGGATTCTGAGAAAATTTTGAATCCTAATGGTCTTCTCTTACCTTCCAGAGGGTTCACTTGACCCTACATATGATTGGCTAGAGACAAAAAATGTTACGGCGTTTCAGCAATGTCAGTAGCGTTCATGCTGCCAGGTTGTCTGACTGAGTGTCGGATGTGTAAGTGTTTCGGATGTTCGCTCTAGGTAAGCCCTTCCTCTCTCACTATACCTAATTTTGTCGTCACAAATAGAGTGGTATGCTTGTATGGCATTAAACCACCAGTGTCTTTCTCTGTTGTTGCTCCCGTTGATGACGCAGGCGATGATAGACGTAGAGCGTCGAATGTTTACCATGTGTTGTTTTTGTTTGGTGTCCTGGCGTGGAGCTTTGCTCACTGAGTAACCAGTATTATGTGACGTTCCATGCCCCTTTTGTCCCACAACTAATGATGGTTCCACTGGTTTTGCATACATTGGATCCATCTAAAAATTGCGTAAGCGGATCCGCATGCTTCACGCAGCATTCTTTTCTTCGTATATTTTTAACCGCGTGCAGAATGATATTGGAAAGCGTTCACTAAAGCAGTAGTACCAGGAGGCGAAAAAGTAAACAACACATACTCCCGTGCTGCAAACCAATGATATGGTGAGTCACAAAATGCCACACAGAGGCTCCGTTGAGTAACATATGAAAAACCGAACTGTTATGGAAATGCGTTTATTTGTCGAGATGATAGTTGCGTTTCGTTACGTTTGTAAGATAACAGTCAAGGTTGAAAATAGCTGACTAGGGACTTCAAGTTTTATAGACTAAATGTACCAAGGTAGCTTGTCCGGGATTCTAGATGTCCAAGCCCAGCTGTTGCGATTTTCGGGTGATCAATCAATGCCGTTGAATAAATTAAGCTCAAAACGTTTCTGTGCTATGGTACATAAGAAAACAAAAAATTTATGAATCGCTCACAAGTAACTCGGAGGAAGAGTAGGTTTATTCGACGACGGAAACTTACATCTAGAAAGTTCGCATTCGACCACTCAGTCAATACGTTGTCAAGTGAAGTGGGTCTCCCTTTTTGAGCTATGAGTGACATTGTGTGCTGTCTAAGCGATAGACAATCACACTCCTGGTCAGACGGTTGTGGCTGATAGAACACGGTGTTTTGCTAAATTCAGGGTGCTACCTATTTCTGCAACCGAAGCGTGGTTTAACCAACGATTTTCGTTGAAAGTATTCAAGGAATGAAACTATGCAGGAGAGTTAGAACCCCGCTACAAATATTCGGCGAAATCTACGAGAAGTGAACCAATTTTCTACTTACCCGAAACGTTGTTCAAGCGAACGGCAAAAAGTGGTGATAGAGAGTTTCCCCATAATAGAGAGTGGTCCATAAAGTCAATTCTGCATGTCAGAATTCACGGAGCTCCTGTTAAAAGAAAATTTTGCCCTTTTTTTCCTGGTTCCAACCTACTTTTGCAAAGAAAAAACGCTCTTCCCAGGCAAATTTGTTTTCAAAGTCCAGGAGCCTGATGGACGTCATTCCCGAGAAGGAACATGTAACTGCTTGGTGAAAACTGCATCGTTCACTACAGGTTTGTAGTTTCTATTTATTATGCAAATGATCGGCAAAACGGTATGAAAGTAAGATGAATGCTCATTTTATATAAGAATCGATTTGTTTAGGGAGACTAGGTGTTATGGGTGGATGGTGGCAATGAAGCGGTCATCAGTTAAATGTTTCAGCGGTCGTTTCTTGAGGCCACCCGAAAATCAAACGCGGTATGTTTATATGTGAAAGAAGTATTTATAGTCCATCGGTGATTTCCCACAGCTACTCTTCTCGCTTCAACAGGCTTAGCCACATCGTCAAGGAAACTTTCCACCACATCATCGTGGATGTAACGATTTACCATAAGCCTAGGTTAAACGGGCTGTGGATGAGATATGAGCTCATATGTTACAAAGCAGCATTCGATCAATTGCAAACGCACTGATTCACAATAAAGCAGGCGAGTTGATCTGCACACGCATACCTTACTAGTCAATGGATTCATCTTTGGCGTCACGTAAGGTGAGCCATATTCCACAAAATATTCCACTTTGTACGAGCAGAGAATGACGTTTACACTGGGAACTTCCGGGGCAAATATGGTTTGTACATTAATAAAACCTTGGATTCGGACGCTCATTCCGCATGGTGTCCAATAGTTCCAAGTGAGTTTATGTCTGGGCCCGTGACCACAAGTGCAACGCGATGCGGGTCATTGGAATTATAATCAAACCGGAGTGTTATTTAATGGGGTCGCCTGTTACTTCAGTTGAGCGTGTGAATATAACAAGACTGGCAACAGCTGATTCCAGTTTAGCTTAATTCACTTTAGTTCATTTCAGTTCAGTTCGGTTCACTTTTTCCGATAGACGGGCAGGCCTCTGATATCTGCTTGTTATTGATGAACCGATCGGGAATTGAATATCCGCAGGAATATTTCTCCCAACACAACAGCGCAATGGAATAAATTCGGGGGTGATACTGAACAGTCTTGAAGCGGTGTCCCTATATTTTCAAATGGTCCGTGTGTCCAACTTTGCTAGCGAATGAAGTGAAGCTCAACTTGGACGTCTGATCTCATACAACCTGATGTATGGTTGGGGGGTCCTTATCCATAATGTACCCAGATCCTTCTTTGTACGGCGGAATAACTTATACAACTTCGATCGATTATCAACAAGCCATGACCAGTTGTCTGACTGCTTTCAAAAATTCTTAAAACCGTTTCCATCGATTTCTCTTTCTCCACGTTCACGGTCAATATTTGTTGCAAGCAGAATCCTATCTTATCCTGGACGTCTGTCACCATTCCAAATGCCTCATTATGCGCACAGCAGTTCCATTAATGGTATACATAGTCAATTTCCCGAGCATGTTGTAGAAATATTTTATCCTCAGTTCTTCATTTGCGTGGTGAAGCGTTCATTTTCCTGCCGGAACTGCTTCCTTCGTTGAGATTCTGTTATCTCTCTGTGTGCAATCTTCGATGGAGTTCAGCACGCAACTCATCTAATGGAGCATCGCGATGCCGGATATGAGGCAAAAAACCTCATCGAGTCTGTCCTCAATGTATTTTCCCAACGAACACGCAGTCTGGTGTGTGATTTTGGCAAAATAAGGTTAACTGCAACTAATCCGTATCGTGCATGCCATCTTTGCAAGACGTGGAATGTTTTTTCACCTAATGCGTACGGATCACTATGACGCCTCCCAGTAATTTCCTCAGTCAAATTTGTAGTTATACTGGTGATTCCATACGACCATCCTCCTTTTGATGCACCGCTATCGGACGAGTCTTCCAGGGGAAGAATCGTTTGATACCCGCAGTTTCTCACTGATATCTTGGACGACATATTGGAGTCTGCAGCGACAACTAAGCTATTGATCTCTCACAGAAGTAAAATATGCAAACATGTACCGAGATACATCTGGTTCTTTGGAAAACACGGGTTCCATAACTTCATGCAGCAGCCGACCTTGCCAGTTCCCGTTGCCATAGGATTTACACCACGCATATACTGGGTTCTCACATATAGAATCGGTACAGGGTACGGTACCGACAAAGTAATTTCTATTTTTCGCCTGGTCACGGAATCCAACCAAATCGTGAACTAACCTCATACACATATTCATGAACTCAACATTATCGTAGACCACATGACCGTGATGGCAAATTTCGAGGATGTATTGGGACGCCTCATAGCCTCCTGGTGATGTGCCACTCCAATCAAATCCCTAATGAGCCTCATATCTCAAAATTATCACGCGACCATTTTGTCAAGTGCCGAAGCAAATAAACTGAGATATTCAACTGTTCGCATGAAAAGAACGATTGGTATTGAAATTTAGCTTCTAATATCTGGTAACGTTACCAGGATACCAATGAAAATCCGTTTGCCCCAGCAGTGCCGTGACAGAGCTGCAAGCCCGAAAATTATCGTCCCCAAAATTGCCATTACCGCGCGTGGAGGAGTTATATCCCGATTTGATCAAAAGCAATGAAGATACGATCATGAAAGAAGGCTTGGGGATATTCTTCCTGGATGAATACAGAAGAAAAATGTTTGGACAATTAAATCATGTATATTTTAATGGACCACAGTTTTCATAATATCTCCGATTGACAGACATGAAATTTGGTTTGAATGCCGAACCATGCGCAGTGTTTGTTCAATATTGCATGTTCAACACTACATGCTTCGGCACGCTTATCCTGTGCAAGTTCTCAATTATCATGTTTTCTCAGAACTACTGTAGCAGGTTTTTAATCCAGAGGATCGCCTTCGCAGAGCTGACCCGTCCTCTTCAGTATTTTTCGTCATAGCAAAAGTCACAGAATCGCTCATTTCGAGAACAAGATATCCGTCCTATGCCACCCCAACAGTCGGTTTGTGGACCACAGTTATCTTAATGCCTCTCACATAACGGGAACCCGAGTCTGGATAGCCGCTTGATAGCTCGATACGGTTGGCCAAACCAGATAGCCAATGAAGGTACGATTCAACCGATTTATTGAACACTGACGCATACAGGCGTGTCAAGTTCAGCCGAAAACGAATTGTCTCTAGAGCTCGCGTAGAGAGTTCTGGCAAGCCAAAAGCTGACGCTAAAAATAGAACTCATCTGTCAAGCACGAGCGGCGAACAACCAATTAAATGACTCTCAAGACAAGGATTATTCCATCGGCACTTATGTAGTCCAGTTACATTCGTATCTGGCTTCCTTAATACCTCCCCCTTTGAAGTTCAGTAGTGTCTGTTTTTTCAGACTGAACGGAACATTTTTACGGGTCTCTGCTAATGGGGTAGCTGCTCCTCAACCCGAGTGTCGGTTGTACTTCCTCTGCTCATGTCCAGGTGTTCTATCGAAATGCTCAGTTTCAGCTGGTTCAATCTCCGTGTGGGTTTTCAACAAGATTCTTCCAACTGGTACGGATGACCAACCCACACTTACGCGAACATCATTAATGAAATTAGCAATTTGCCCAGTGATTTCTCCTTGATAGCCTTTTACTAAAACTAGCTGTCCGATGTCAAAATGTCGTCCTTTCCCCCCATGCATGCGATTACAGTAGCCCTGTGTTTTCTGATTCGAGAATGCAACGTAGTCCTTTGGAGGCTTCAGAAGATCCAAGATGCTTCGAGGACTGCGGTATAGTAGTGCATCAGAAGACCGGTTTTTGTCCAGCGTGGACGGATATAGAGTCAGGCGGTATACTGACATAAGGTGTTGAAGTGTACTTGCTGTACTTTCCTCCACTCCTGCCTTCGGCAAAGCTCACTTGAAAGTATTCACGAGGTGTTCTGTCATGCCACTTGATTGTAGGCGATATGAAGGTGTGGGAATTAAATTTCGTAGGTATATCGGAATAACCAGACGAACTAGAAATCCAGAATTCAGCGCAGCGTAACAATAATTGGACACCGTAGTCACATTTGGCTTCCTATGTCCGCAGCTGCAATACGAAATCAAGAACCGACTGAGAATAGGAGCGGTTCAACATATTGAACCTTACTTTTTTGGCTGGTAAGAATTTAATCGGCTAGAAGCGTTGAAGAACATTCTTCTTCAATGCATTGTAGGAAATGTTGATTGGAGATTCAGGAGATACTAAATGCTTGATCAACGTTTACGCTATCTTGCCAACGAAATGTAGGAAATATGTCGTGAGTTACTTATCATTCCTACCAGAGCTTGTGAGACGCAATATATCGAATCCTTCTAAATACCCTCTACGCCTCGCGCAGCTGCATTAACATCTGCATTAACATCGGCAGGCGTGATGAATTGTTCCAGTCGCGACGCCAAAATGTGAGAATTATGTTTCGCACGTATATCGGAATAACCAGACAAACTAGAAATCCAGAATGCGGCGCAGCTTAACAACAAGCACGTGTGTATTCGAATTGGCGTATATGTACACCATACAAAATAACAGATCAAGAGCATAATGAGCAGAGCATCGCACAAGGCAGTAGTCAACCCCACTGGCAAGGCAGAAGTCCGCTGATTGCGACGAAGTAAACCGCCCCACGTTGCAGAAAACGAGCTTCTCAGGATGGCCGAAATAGCTGGGACTACCTGTTGACGGTTGCCATGTCGAAGTTGTCCTCATGACAATACCTCGGACCACTTGCTGCAAGCGTTGCGCGGTTGTAAGAATTTTTTATGTTCACGCGACCTGCAAAGTCCAAATTGTACATTACAGTGCATTCTGTGGTACCGTCCACCAAGAGAATTCTCATTCTCCGGGGACATTTGAAGCCAACACAACTTGATGATAAGTTTTGGTGAGAGTTCCGACTTGTTAGTCAATATGAGGTCAGTGTGAAATACCTAATGGCAACAAAAAGCACCCGATAACCGCGATGTTGGCCAGCTTCTGCGGTTTACGCATTAGGTTAATGTTCTTCCGCATCCAGCCGGTTGCGTACTTTTTTTCCGGGTCCCCTCAGATCTCTCTCGGAAGACGGAACGTAGGTCTCCAAACACAATCTGCTGACGACGCTGGGTCAGGTGAAGCAGCAGACATCAAGTACTAACTACCTAATAAGGAGGATCAAATAATCTTTGGCGCTCGGAAGATTATGCTTTTAAGAGATCGGGTGATTCAAGTAGACTGGCTGTGCCTTCGAACTGCGCAACCAGCTAACTCCACGCTTACCGGGTTTCCGGGGTCCCACGTGGTGATGCAACTTCCCTGACACGGCGAACAAAGCATCCGAAAAGGACAATGCCCATGCCCTTCTGGCATTCAATATGAAGCGTTCAGCCGCAAAATTCTTCTAGCATATATCTGCCATTTCACTTGAACGAAACATGAGTTGGCAAGCCTAGACAGGGGCAGTTGCAATGCGGATGTTGTGCGCGGACGATGCTATTTGACATGGCAGTTCCTTGTGGGTTTCCTTCTCTCCTCAATTCGCCAAGTTTGTCGGTAGAACGAGGAGTTCTTGGGCCACGGGGTAGCGGCCTGTGTAGACACATTATTTTGATCTCTCTTTGAGTAGAGCCGTTGTGAACGACGTACACGGAGTTAAGTATTATTTCTTGCCAGTGCATTTCACCCCCGGCGCCAAGTATTTCATGTTCATGTCTTGAAAACGCAAATCTTCCGCCACCGGCATTTCATGGCGAAGATTCCTACAATGCAACGCTAAACAGCTCTAAGGCCAGAACGACTTTGAAAATTAAAAGCATTTTCCTCAGTTACCTACACATGCACTGATTTTCATGCGAACCTACACACCGTATTTCGAAATGATTCATCACGAATAATTCCTACAAACCCCGTGTCGGCTTTTGCTGAATTAACTAGCACCCGTGTCTACTCGCCCATAAATGGATGTTGAATTCAGCCTTTGTAGTCAATCTTCGGAGACAAAGTAAGTTGAACATTGCCATGGTGTTACTGCTCATAAAGCTTCTGAGTACAACCTTTTCATGACCATTTGGGGTATTGGCTAACCGTTTGGTTAGGTTAATTTAGAAGGTTAATTTAGAAATTATTCAGCCGTTTTACAATGTTTGTCCATCCACGCAAACTAGTCGAATGTTGTCATCTAAAGCAGCTCATAAGGATGTCAAACTTGTGCCAGTTTTGTCAAATGAAGCAAACGAGGCTTCTATCTACAGTAGCTTGTGACCGCTTTGTTCGCATTTCTCAATGAGCAACTCCGTAATCGAAGACCGCCTTCGTTCGCCCAGTAGCAGAAGAATCAAAAATAGTGTCGCACGTTCCATCCTTAAACCGAGAAGTTCATCGGTTGGGAAGTAGGAGCGCGACAGACGATGGACGTCCACCGAGTCATTTGGCATGACGCAGTGCAGACTCTGTGCAAGTGCTTGTTCTTGTGGAGTTGGTTTCCACTATATTCTGTCCAGTGACTGCCAAAGGCACCCCTTATCCGTATTTTGGAGCGCGGTAGACAGGAAGTGTGCTCTAGAAGCTTCATCATTTGGATCCGCGCCCTTTCGGGTTTACGGTTGAGCAGCTGCGGTATATCGGGTCAAACAAGTTATTTCAGATATTCTGTGTACATGTCGCAGTATATTAACGAGTAGAACGATAAAGAGTCACTCCAAAAGCAGCGAGTCAGACATTCATCACCAGATCAAGTTCATGTCGAACTTTAAGCTACCGGATTTATGTTTGATGCGTCACCGGTAGGTAGTTGCGTTTATTCGGGAAGTAACACACTATTCATAGGGTTGCTGACAGTCCATCGATATTTCACGACTGGCTTCGCCATTCGCCGTTATTAGTCCTCCAACTACCATCTCTCTCACGTTCTGTTGGAACCGAGCGGTCAGATTTTGAGAACGACGCTTATTGGCACATCCATTTGACTTGGACAAGAGACTCAGATGAATACAGCTGAATCAATCGTTTCCAACTGCCGCCTTCAATGAATTTGCTGCACGAGGCCGTCGCATATTTCAATTGGTACGATGTTTGAGATACCACAATACATTGTAGTATGCAGAATCCCTGAGGGCAGTTGAAGCGGACCATAGTAACGGGAGATTTATTTGAGCTTGTGTCAAAACCGAATTCGTGTGTAAATGGGAATATTTGTCGAATTATTCATACTCTAGTTAACCAGTATACTGAGGAATATGCCTTCGAAAATTGCACATGAAATAGATATTTTAGGATTACTCTCCCTTTATCGAGAGATTCCGTCGTCGAATAAGACTGGCCCGACAACGTGTGGAGGCGGTATTTTCCAACATCGACCGCAATATTACCAAGACTTTAATGCAATAATTTTTCATGGTTTTCCGGAGTGCGCAATGTTGATCATTCCCAATCAGGATAGATCTCTTGGACACTGCTTCCCGGCATTTCAGCTTAGATGGCATCACTGACAGGTGGAAATCTCTACTGAATATGATCATCTCTGCTCACATACCGTTAAAACGGTAAGTAGGTGAGGGCACATTAACTTCACTGTATTGAGAAGGCTCCCCAAAAGAAGTGGTCATTTGGGGCCTCAGTCAACACTTGACCACTTGATGTGGTATTCCGTCAATGGATGATTAGTGGCACTGTGTTCTGTTATATTAATAGCTGTCCCATTGCTGAACAGTTATTTTAAGCGAAGTGCTGAAACTACTAGCCGGACCGTCACGGTTTGAAACTACCTGGAATTCCGTGTGAGGATAAAAATGATTCACCTTGTTTTTCAGCTAATGGCCACAAACTAACTTTAATTCCAAAAAGTAATCACCGAAAAGGATTCCCAATGTTTTTCTACTATCGACGGATATGGGCCGCATCTACCCTAACATAGTTGTGGTACTGGCCAGCAGGTTAAACATCTCGTCAGAATAGGATCCGAATAGCATTGGCGTCCAAAATTGACAACCATAATAGCATACATACGGTTTGAGCATATACAAATGCCTGGGGCTATACTAGTTAATTTGATCCAATGCTAGACTTTACCTTTGAGAAAAGTGAATCAATTTATGCAATTGATTGGCTAATCAAGTTAGAGCTAAATTATGTCGGACAACATGTATGAAACAATTTGATGATTGCGATAAAATTGACTGCAACTCATAACTGTGGACGAGATATTGGCAATTATTGTCCAGAGAATTGACCGGCGAATACTACATTTATGACGCGCAGGTGCAGTGGTATCGGATGTTTACTTTCGATGATAACTTTGCCTTAGCATCTGTGCCAGGCGTTTGGCATGATGCTCATAAGACCTGTATGCGATAGATAGAAACATTGTGGACCGGTACCAGAATACTGTCTTATGAATGTCATCAAACGACTCGTGATGCAGCGCGCAAGAAAATGACTAAATATCGCCTCGTAACAACCTAATTCACCCGAGATTGGCAATCCGTGCGCTGTTAGTAGATGTTGCGTTGCTGCATCCTGGATGACATTGAACGGCACTGCAGATCTCCTCAAGCACCGTCAATATATACTCTATGATTAAGAGACGGAAGCCATTGAGCTCCTTCCAAATTATTTAGAGTCTCCGTAAACATCAACGCATCTGTGAGAACCTTGATCAACGTGCTCATTTAGGCAGAACAAATACATCGCCGTTATTACAACAGAACCACAGGCTAGGTTATACACTGCAAATTCGGTTCACTTGAATAATAGTAGACGAATTACAAATTACGGTTACTGACCTTTGTTTACGCCTTCACGTCCAAATCCGAGATACGTGTATAAAGTTGGAATTTACATATAATTCCACCTGGTTATCCGGGAATTTTGTATGAAAAGTTGGGAAAATCAAGTGGAACATTCTTCTCAGAGTGTCCTCAACATTGCCAACATCATCACTATTATCCACAGCGTGGCAAATGCAAAAAATAGAAAGCTGACTGGCGAGCCCACAATCGAATTCACGATACTGAGAGCGTTGATGCGAACTTGGTTGCCCAATTGGTCTGCGCTACGTCTTCCTGCCGTTTTCCGACGAAAATTGGCCCAAGTCAACATCGGCGGCATGCATACCCCACCCACTATAAAGCAGACAAGCTTGGCCGAGTGAAGTATTCCGGTACCCGCTAATCTCAACTAGAATCACAATCGCTCTTACGCCTGGCTAACAATTTTTATCCATCTTGTGGCACGTAAGCCGCGCTGTTCACGAGACTAAGGAAGTATTTTCCTCTTGTATTGGCCATCAGCATCAAAACCAATTTACGGGTGCCTTACTAGCAAGCACAATAGACGAACCAGCGCCTGGTGGACTTGAGCAAACTATCGGGCAGAGGGCGACATACTCAACAGAAGCCGATGATCACAACGTCTGGCTTAAACACGGAAAAGGAAACTTCCAGCGACAGCGGTCTCAGTCTAACCATTTCGCTCTCCGAAACACTCATCACTCCTCTGGGTCAGGCAGACACCGTAACATACTTGGTTATTTCCTTCACTTCAAAGGGGAAAAGGGTCTTCAAACACCGAGAGAAACTTCCCACACTGCTCGATGAGGTGGCGCGTGCCCCGTCGAAGCCGCACCAAAGAATTAAGTCACGAGGAGCTACTTGTTACCGAGGTTGACATATTCGATCGGGCCCTTCCACGTTCACCGAAATACGCTCACAATATTGGACAGTTGCTTCAGGCAAAAGAGTTGTGGCTGGCTGCGTCTAACGGAGGACACGCAATCAGCGCCTAAAAGGTCCAGTTTTTAGACGGAGCTTCCTAAGTCCGATGAAATAATCCTTTCTATGGCCGGCTTGTTGTGTTATATTGGTGTGGGATTTACACCAGTCGGTGAAGCCGATCTACAATTAAAGACGGCTCATCAATGTACAACATTTTCTTCCTAACTGGAAATCATCAACAGTGCGCGCCTTAGAAATCCAGGATAAAAGCGACCGAATAAAGTTTTGGCACTATTGCTATGTCGTCATGATGAGACCTTAACTTGGTTTGACTGTTTGCGCACCTCATTGACCCATTGATGTATAGTGGAGGGTACCCCCGCGACACTCGCGAGGTCTCTCTTACCAGGTCGGTCAATGGCTAGACGTCTGCGGAACTCAGTCTCCTGGTTCTTTAGGATGAAAGTACGAATTTGTGGGGACTGGTTCCTCGAAATAGGTATTGCATGTGCATTTCCCGCCAAACACTGATGATTTGCGGTTAGGCTATTGAGTCAAAGGTTGCGGCTGCCATCAGCTTTTTAACCATGAGCTTTATCAATAGACGGGATGAGGCAAAATTGACCTTTACAAGAAATGTGTTACTGGTAGCATAAGTATGGACTTTGGTTAGAACAAGACCCGTCAGCAATCAAAAACTTGTACATAGTGACAAAATTCTCTAACTCTTTTCATCACCGAATTTCATCACGTCAACTAACTTTGTCCACCGTTTCATTGCCAGAACCTCTGTATGGTGCAGCTGCACACAGCATTGCGTCATATGGTGCAACGCCAGTTTTGGGCGAGGCTGATGTATAAAAAGACAGTATCAGTTCACAAGTAACCTTGTTTTCCCTTCTGTTTCAACGTCTCAACATGGTGATTTCCAAAAATGATTTCTCCGGATTCGACAACAGGTGCGCATCTTCAGATGGAGAACGAAAGATGACTTTGAAAATGAGACGCAAAGTAACGATTGAATATTTATTGGCAAAACGACGGTGATAACATGTTTAGCGTGGTCTTACGTGTTTCACCGACCGATATCCAGTGATAGGTCACAACCGATTTTTGACCTTAACTCCAGCACAATTTGCGATCTTTGACCACTGCCGCATGAGAATAATTAATCCATAATTAACGTTGTGATTAATCATCCAGGTGAAATCACAAATGTTGATCTACAAATATCGAGGTAATTCTGAGGTAAACTAGGTGATGTTTATTACTGAAGTTTCAAGTGGATCCCCGTATTCATCTACTCACTATTACCGTCATCTATTTTTGAAGAGTATGGTCAGAAACAAGAAATGTAAATGCGAGCGATGAATGCGAAACGGTGGCCCTAGAATATGGGTCAAAAATTGAAATATTTCATCCTAATGCATGCCACCGACAGTTCCAGTCAAATGAGATGAATCCCAACTTATATACATATTTGGTACGGAAACACGCGTCTAAAGGCCAACAACCAATGGAAGGACAAACGATGTTGAATGGCCTTCAAGGTGCGAAAAGCGCTAGCACAATCAAGAGAGAAGGCGAAAAATGTCCGCCCTACTCGGTCTGGTGTTAGATTAAATGGCAAAATATACACACAACGCCCTGTGCCACGCATAAGCGTATCGTAAGTACGCAAGGAGCACACAATGGCAAGCGATCGCAAGTCACTGACTGTGGCCTTAGGAACTTCCAGTCGAATAACAGGCTGGACGGACCGAGGAAAGCGGATAATTTGTGGACTGGAAAGTTGACATCACAACCGATTGCACACAGGGGTGAGACTATTGTGAAGGTATATTATTCAACACGTTACTTCTGGACTTTCCTTTTACACAGTCACTCCCCGCACCTCGGAGATTATGCTGACGTCTAGTATAGTTGACCGGCGATCCCGAACAGCGTATATGCTAGGTTTCATGAAAGACGTCGAAGTAGGTGCCCCCAACTCCACGAATACGGTATATCCCATTCGACAGGGAGGGTTTGCGAGTTCCCCTGCAACCCAGTTATGACAAGCATATTAGGTTTCATGTGTTTTCCAGCAGGACTGCAAAATATGCACCAAAATCACCGGTTGGTCCCAGTTTACATGACATAGGATTATCTAGCCACCAACTCTCGTCCTGAGCAGGTTGCATCAAAGCTGGATACCGCCGGATAAGTACCGAGGATACATATGTTCTGGAAATACAACCCGTCGGCAAGAAAGAGACGAATCGAGAAACACCCGTAAACCGCGACTGTCAACGCCGTGGGGCACACTGTCACCCCAAGCAGACATAAGCTCTTTCTAGGTGGTTACGCATGCACCGTGGATTCGGATCGGAAGGCTCAAATCCCGAACAATTTTGTCAAATGCAGGACGATTTGAAAACATTGCGTAATACTGAGTATTAATAGCACTGAGTGGGTAGGGGATTTTCCATAGGCGTTCTCCACTTCATCGGAATTGCTACATTCAGACCTGATAATAAATCCTTCATGTTGTATACCGGCGTGGATGTCGTTAATCGCGTGTCCTCCGTTAGACGCAGCCAGCCACAACTCTTTTGCCTGAAGCAAATGTCCAATATTGTGAGCGTATTTCGGTGAACGTGGAAGGGCCCGATCGAATATGTCAACCTCGGTAACAAGTAGCTCCTCGTGACTTAATTCTTTGGTGCGGCTTCGACGGGGCACGCGCCACCTCATCGAGCAGTGTGGGAAGTTTCTCTCGGGGTTTGAAGACCCTTTTCCCCTTTGAAGTGAAGGAAATAACCAAGTATGTTACGGTGTCTGCCTGACCCAGAGGAGTGATGAGTGTTTCGGAGAGCGAAATGGTTAGACTGAGACCGCTGTCGCTGGAAGTTTCCTTTTCCGTGTTTAAGCCAGACGTTGTGATCATCGGCTTCTGTTGAGTATGTCGCCCTCTGCCCGATAGTTTGCTCAAGTCCACCAGGCGCTGGTTCGTCTATTGTGCCTGCTAGTAAGGCACCCGTAAATTGGTTTTGATGCTGATGGCCAATACAAGAGGAAAATACTTCCTTAGTCTCGTGAACAGCGCGGCTTACGTGCCACAAGATGGATAAAACATGTTAGCCAGGCGTAAGAGCGATTGTGATTCTAGTTGAGATTAGCGGGTACCGGAATACTTCACTCGGCCAAGCTTGTCTGCTTTATAGTGGGTGGGGTATGCATGCCGCCGATGTTGACTTGGGCCAATTTTCGTCGGAAAACGGCAGGAAGACGTAGCGCAGACCAATTGGGCAACCAAGTTCGCATCAACGCTCTCAGTATCGTGAATTCGATTGTGGGCTCGCGAGCCACACTTGAACTTGAGGCGCTTGCCTAGTTCTTCACACGTCGCCTTAAACTTTCTCCACTCTGTACTGATTAAAATGAGTGTGGAGACGCGAGAATATTCCTAGTGATAATTGTCGACGTTATTCAGCACATTAGAAGGTGAGTAATAGTGTTTGTTGGTTCGTGTTTGCTTTTTGGATGTTTCTTCACCAAACCCGAGAACCGCACATGCTCCAATCGTATACAGCAAATGACAAATTAATCTCCAGAATCAATGCTTCCTCGTTTAATATGTAATTTTCTTTTCAAATTCAGCCACAATTACGCAAAACGTATCCTCGGTAAACTCATTATCTAGTTAATGTCTGTCCACAACTGGCTTGTAGCTGCACACCTGAATTTATGTGAAGCGCTCGCTAGTACATGCTTACCCCTGGTGTAAAATAAATCAGAAATGGACGTTGTTTTTTTCAAAGCCCTAAAATATCCCGCAACGCTTGCAGTTTCTTAAGAAATCTGTATTTTAATCTTACACATGTTATAGACGCTGCCCGATATGGCTTTTAATTAATGTCACTAGCGTTCTTGGAGTCAGTCTTGCACCGGTTTGCCTGAATCAATGTTTGCACCGTAGCGAACCATTGGCCTTTGAAAATAAAATCGGGCAATCGCCCTCATGATCATGATGAGGATTCCGGTGATGGTGATATGCCATGACGAACAATTGGTTGTTTGGTGACCGCCAAATACTAGACCATAATCGGGCCTTGTGAACATGAGCACAATGCGGAGCACAACGCGATACCGTTCTACACAATGAGAACGGAAAAATCTTGAGAATTTCTGTTGCTTTGGTCTTGTAATAATATTTCATCTCGCGCGCGAGTGCTTTGAAAGAAGGAAAAATTTCATCTCATCTTTAGAAAATTGCTTTCGGAAGTTCAGATTAGCTTAGGGACTCTAGATAACTCACTGCCTAGGGCTGAAAATCACCCACCATTTTCGAATCAAACCTTGCTTTCTTGACCAATGGTTTCTAGGCCTGGTCGACACGGTGATTGCTCATCCCTTGTGCTTCCCTCTGGAAGTATGATGGCGGCATACCGAAACAGTCCTGCAGCTGAATTATAACTATAATTATTATGTTCCCAAAATAAAAACTGTTATTTTATGAATTCGGGAGGTTTCCTTCAACTCTAGTGCTGTGAGAATGGGACGAGTAAACCTGTGCACATGTGGCTACTCAAATGGTTAGGAGAAATGCGACAGAGTGCGAACGTCGTTACAAACACTTGCCGAATGCATTCCACTTGACCAGTCCAAGCACGGAAAATGTGTCGAGGCATTGCCAACTCGGGTGGCTTTACATTTATTTATCCCCTGGTTACTGATGGATCCATTAAGCCCAACAATCGGTTTAGTACGCACGCAACTATCGCAATAATATTGATTTCCACGCAGGTTGCAGTGGAACGTTTGGCCTCCGACTGTCCCGCTGAACACGCTGGTTGACATTCACTTGACAGACAACCCACAACTGTTGCATTCTTGCTGTTCCTCGTTTCTCAGAGTCATTGGTCAGGCGCGTTCCGAATAGACGACGCACACGCCATGAGTTCCTGAAGAACGGAGGTTATGTTGGATGCGGTTCATCCAGAGAGATCGAGGAAGACAGGTTTTTTGCTCGTCTAAATGACTGGGGTACACGTGCGAAATACTTTCGGTCAAAACATTGAGTAAAAATAGCAGCAGTTTATAATCCTGACCGATGATTGAGTTGAAGATCGGGCAGACCAGGAGCAGCCAGGGTAACAGTAATGTAATCACAAAAGTTGCTGGTGCTAAAAAGGTAATATTATCTAATGGCAGTTTGCGTTAAATTATCTCGATCTAAATGATCCGTTTTCACTTCAGTGGAGTAACTCTAGTTTCAAAACACAGTGTAATGACGTTGGATTACACAACCTAAAAGATAAGTGGAGTCACCACATGCACGTCAAGAAATGGCGCCTAATTTGGCCTAATGTTGGCAGATACTCATTTTCAAGGTTCACTTGTGCAATTGTGGGAGATAGTCAGAACGTATGCCAATAAATTTATTTTCATCTGCTGAAGTACATAATGCATAGAACTGCAAATATTTATACATATTGCTAACCAACGAATTTTTCGGTCCTCGAAAGTTTGCGTTGTGACTTTTCCTGGTGGTTCGTGGTATGCAATAGTTGCAAGCGCTTCTCTACTTCACGTTATAGACTGGTGCATTGTTGAAATGTTGGGATTCAGACGAGTTACTAATTGGTAAAATAAATAACACGCATTGGAAGGCCTCAGATTAAATTTGTACGTCTGCTCATGCATTATTTGCATGGGTTAGATTGAGAATCGTATGGGATATGTTACTCATATTTAATGTGTCCCAAGCAATTTATCCAATTTCCAACTAGGATTAGATAGCCATAGACCGTGGTGACTGTCCTATATACGTTGCTTTGTAGGCTGTTGAAATCCAGGCATCTACGAGTCTCAACTTCTATTTCTGAGAGACCCGGATAGAGTGTTTTTTTCACTTCAAACGACAATAATGACAACAGGCAAGTGGGAACATCGTTTTCGGTTAATTCAGGTGTTCGTTTCATCTAGAAGCGTCGTGAATGAAACATTTTCCAAGGCCAAGGGTGTTATTCGTGGTCATTAAGATGATCGCAGTTCTAGGTTGGTCACACATTCGGTCCAGAAATGGTCGACCTCGTCAACTATCCAACGAGCCAACAGGGGCCAGAAAAACTTTCAACTAGGAACTGTACAATCGGAGGGTTGTGCGCAATCGAGCAATACTCAGTGAAAAACCCTCCTAATTCTTCTTCAAACCAATCTGCCATACGCGTCACAAATTGTTGGATCCCCTTTTTCTAAAGTATCGAGCGATTTTTTCGGGCTCAAGTTGGCTGTGAAACACGATGGAGAACTGCCTGATCAACACTTGTCAATTAAAATTGCATTTTCATGAGGAAACGCAGTGGTGTGAGGAATATTCTTGTTTGATGGCTTTTTACCCGATTGAACAGCTGTTTCTTATGACACTCGATGATGGAGATGGTGAGATGCAAACTACTCAATCGTTTAGTTGCAACACGTCTGAAATGTTAGCGCATTCTCTTCCGAAAGATTCAGCAACACATTTAGAAGCTTAATGAATAGCATTGTATTTCCACCTCAATTGCAAGACTGAAGCAGTTTATTTACATTTAACAATATCATATGAGATGCACCTTTGATGAATTGTATGTGGGAACTGTTCAGAAGAAGACTCAGGACAACCGAGAATGGATTATAGTTTTCACGCTGACCTAGGCCAACGACGAAGTATTTTAAAGAGAACAATTATTGGAAATTCTGTTCCATCCCACCTCTTTATTGCTCTATAATCACTCTAGCGTTAATTCCATCATTTACCAGACACTACTGTTAAAGAAAATTATTAGGAAGCCCAGACTCTTACAAGCACAACGGCTTCGTTAGGCCATTTCATGTGAGACGTCTCGATGGTGGATGTGTGGATCGGCAGAAACTGTCGACATTTTCATCCTTGATGTATTAACCCAGCATCCACCATGGGCACACACAAAGCCAAAGTTGGAGGAAATCGTTTGTTACGAGGCGGTATTCAGTCAGCTCAAGCGCACTGGATCAAGTTCCAACTGGCTAGTGTGGTGTGGTGTAATTCATTAACAGTGTTGTTTCATCAGCTCACGGGCATTCCTCCTACTATATGCAGGGCCTGAGGCAGCTTGTAAAATTTTAGCACACGTTTGAAAGTGAATTTCCGATCGATAGTAACCGTTCGATTCAAAGTGACCTGTGCGTTATGGAGGTAATTGTTATCAATGGTTATGCCTTTTCGGTATTCAGTGTTAGACGCTAATCGGCTGATCTCATGAGAAATAACTGGAAGCTTCTTTGGATTTTCCTTGTTTAAATTTTGGGCTGTTTATGCCCAACACCTGAGAATCGCTATAAAGCAGATTCATACTGCGAATCATGAAAAATTTCGATCTGACGAAATTCTAGATAGCTTCAAATCAAAGCCGTCGCTGGTTGCTTCAGCACGTAACCGTTTGTCTTGTCATCAATATGAATGGCTCTCGCTGACGCATGTCTAAGCGCCACGGTCACACACTATGGGACGGGAAAGTGAAACGCGTCCTCTCGTACTTCCCTGGATATTCACTGACTATCACGCGAAAGAAAACGAACGCAGCGGGCGAGTTCCGTAAATTTCGTAATAAACCATCTTAGATTAGGTCGAGGCGGAGTCACAAGAAAACCACCTTCTATTCGCATTCCCCATCAGTAGTATCCGCCGTCACACACCTTTCTCATTTGGAGGTCGCTTGTATATAACCAATGTTCATTTACTTCCATTAATTTTGGCCTCCGCTGCTGATATTTTCGGGAGCACCTCGGGTGTATCATGCTAGTTGAGAAGGTGAGTCCCATTTACTCTTTCCGATCGCTGGCTCTCTTGAATTGTTAAGGCATTCACCATGCGGCTTTCTAAAAAAACGAACCTTGCCATTGACTGCCCAGCCATTGCGATCCCAGTCTACTCATTCCGAAATTCCGATGAACGTATCACATCATCTTGGTTAAGTTTCGGATTTCCTCAGGTATATGAAACAATAATGGCTTGTCTGCCGCAGCAGGCCCTAACAAGATCCTCCAAGAAATCAGTCAGAATCCGGAGGTATCATTCGATTCTGAGAGGCGCGCTTGTTAGCGAGGAATCACAAGGAAGATGGTTTTATGGAAGTGCCGAAATGACTGCAAATTTGGCTGAGGTAATGAAACGATGAATGAAAAAATGTATCGGGAAGCTTACGGTGATCCTAATGCACACGATCTCATACACTCTCAGGTAATTTCTAACTCGCAAACGGATCAACGCATTAAACCCACCTTTAAATTAAGCGACATAGAGGAGAGCAAAAAGAATGAATTGAGGGGAGATAACAAATAGATAGCATAGTGGCTCGTGGGAACGGGTAAATAGTCATCTTCCCGAGCAGGCATAAACCTACTGTCATTCAATTTCCCAGCCTCCGCAAGGTCAATAAAATTCTTTTATAAGCTTGGGATCGGTCGCACCAACTTGTTCCCGCAATTTGTCAACGAACTTTCGTGTTTGTGGACAAATGTAATACAAACGTTCTCAATTCCATGTTAACGGTAAATTTGCTTCCCCATCAGTTTTTAATTCCATAGCGACAAAAGCTATTAGCATAAGTAGAGTTTCAGCGCGGCCTACGTAATTTGCTGTTGCCACTATAAATTGTTTGTCCACGTGAAGAAATGTCGCGATCATTGTTCCGCTATACGACATGACTTTGGGAGTTCGAGTAGTACCGCGTCTCTCAAAAGAACCACGAGAATATAGATAATGGCTAACTCTAGAGCACCCGAAACGCCAGGGTTGGTTCCGAAACGCGGGACCCTCCGATCAATAAGGTTATGCGTTAACCACTGAGCATTCGAGAAGTTTTTAGTGACAATGCTGTTGCTCCAATACGGGACATCTAGTATTTGAAACAAGTGCCACCAGTTATCGGCGATAACCCACCTTAGGCGATAACTTAATCCTGTGTGTAACCGAACTAAACAAATTGCCCTTTAATTCGGAGGGTTGCCCGGGTAACCAGCCTCTGATGTTTCGTTTGTGCGCCGTAGTATGTCCGGGTGAAACGTGTTCATTACAATAGAAGAAAATGCTAACGCCAAGTACTGCAGATTGCCCATCACATAGAGTCAGAACACGAAAAGTTACTGGCCGAGAAATCCCATGTCCTTGGTTGCCCATCGCCAGAGTCTTGCAGCCAACTAGCGACTGACGTCTTATTTCCTGCAGGTGTTAAATGGTTGCGTGCTTCTGCTATAGGTTATGTTACCCAGTCAGCATATAGTTCAGTGCAATGTAGGACATTTTGATGTGGGTTGACAGCTCTATTCAACCACAGAAGGGCTGTCATTACGGAGTGATTTTGTACCTGAGTTCCTAGAAAGAAATCTGTAGGACTTGCAAATCAACTAGTACAACGCGCATAATCGATGGTGTGGACGCACCTTTGGTTTATTTTATTAGTCTTGCTTGTGAAACTTGTGCTTTAAGTGAACGTCAATTTGTGCCTCGGTCTAACTAAACCCAGAAATGGAAGATGGCGTTGGGCTGTTCAATGGTATTCAGCAAAATTTTGTGTTGGCGGTCGTTCCAAAAACAGTCGTGCGTTTTTGTTGTGCACTACTATGTGGACAACCGGCCTGTGTTGTCGCTTGGCGATTCATTGTTTGTTTCTTAGGCAGGCATTATTTGTTTCCTGGTAATCGGTCTCTCAATGGTGTTCATTTATGTGCGGTACCGTGCATGCGGCGTATACAAATCTACCTGTTTGGAGTAAGTGGATAAATATCCTGGACGGCGTACATGTGATTTCAGCTTGGAGTTGGTCCCGTCTCACGCGCATACACATAGAAAAGTTGATGAATCCAATACAACAACATCAGGTTGCCAGTTTCCTGAGAGAAAACTGTGAAAACGGAC